>NC_140021.1:12735795-12792088 GCF_964263955.1 Coregonus lavaretus | reverse complement strand
GGTATACGGTCTGATATACCACAGCTGTCAGCCAATCAGCATTTACGGCTCGAACCACCCAGTTTTTAATGTATAATATATACTGTATATATTTCCTTTATTATTATTTTTTGCTTCCTAGGGCTTGAGCCCTGTTAAACCCCTGCATTAATCTGGCCCTGATTGACAACTACAACAGCAGGGTCATGGCTTTACTGATGTAATGGGTCTGTATTGTTGCCAATATGCTTACCGAGTGACCTACAAACACACCAACCTTATATTTCTTTCCTTTATCTAATTATTCTACATGTACTAGTCTAGTGTTAGACTGATCTTACTCATTGTCCTGGTTTCTGAGAGTATGCAGATGGATTGTGTACAATTGTAAGTGTGAGTATGCATTGTGTGAAGAGAATGAATGAGTCATCTTCACAATGCAGTGGCAGACTTCAGGCAGGGTGTGGCTCTAACGGCCATACAGGCCCCTGCAGGGACAGGGCTCCATCCTGGCTCAAACCCAGCCAGTTTCACTCAGTCATTGAGTCTCAGCTGAGCCCTGAAAACTGGTATCTGCAGTGCTTTGCCGCTGTTGCAGCGTACTCTAGTCTGGGCAATGGGCCAGAGACCAGAAGACGCAGTGGAGTGAGTACTTCACTGTGCATCATGTATCAAACTCAGGCTGTACAAGTGCCTCAAGACAGCTTTATCACACTGCCCTAAAGGCTAAAGGTCAAGCACTCAACAGTGAGAGGCTTCCTCTCCCTATGAAAGAGTCCACCATCCTGCTTTCATCAGACCCAGCCTCAGTGAATTTGGAGACAAATTCACTTTACAGGATGTGCCAGTTGCCAGGGATCAAATTGATATACACTGAACAAAAATATAAAACGCAACAAACAATTTCAAAGATTTTACTGAGTTCATAAGGAAATCTGTCAATTGAAAAAATCCATTAGGCCCTAATTTATGGATTTCACATGACTGGGAATACAGATGTGCATATGTTGGTCAGACACCTTTAAAAAATGTAGGGGCGTGGAATATTTTCCCACTCCTCAATGGCTATGCGAAGTTGCTGGATATTGATGGGAACTGGAACGCACTACCGTACACGTCGATCCAGAGCATCCCAAACATGCTCAATGGGCGACATCTGGTGAATATGCAGGCCATGGAAGAACTGGGACATTTTCAGCTTCCAGGAATTGTGTACAGATCATTGCAACATGGGGCAGTGCATTACCATGCTGAAACATGGTGATGGCAGCAGATGACTGGCATGACAATAGGCCTCAGGATCTCGTCACAGTATTTCTGTGCATTCAAACTGCCACAGAAATTCTTAGGTTGTGCAAACCCAGTTTCACCAGGTGTCTGGGGGGGCTGGTCTCAGATGATAACGCAGGTGAAGCAGGATGTGGACGTCCTGGGCTGGCATGTTTACGCGTAGTCTGCAGTTGTGAGGCCGGTTGGCCATACTGCCAAATTCTCTAAAAAGTCATTGAGGTGGCTTATGGTATAGAAATGGACATTCAAGTCTCTGGCAACAGCTCTGGTGGATATTCCTAATCAGCATGTCAATTGCGTGCTTCCTCAACTTGAGACATCTGTGGCATTGTGTTGTGACTAAACTGCACATTTTAGTGGCCTTTGTTCCCAGCACAAGGTGCACCTGTGTAATGATCATGCCATTTAATCAGCTGCTTGATGTGTCAGGTGGATGGATTATCTTGGGAAAGGAGAAATGCTCACCAACAGGGATGTAAACAAATGTGCACAACATTTTTGAGAAGTAATCTTTGTGCATATGGAACATTTCTGGGATCTTTTATTTCAGCTCATTAAACATGGGACCAACACTTTACATTTTGCGTATACAGAGTAGCATACCATATGTTCCAGGCAACTTGGACAGTGCAGAGTTCCCAACCAAAGCTCAAACCTATCCATTGCTATATCATTATTTTACTTCAGAGTCAGGCATTGACAGTGGAACATTCTAGCGAGAAAACAAAACTGAAAACCACCACAACCAAGAAAACTTTTCTATTTGTTTTAACTTTATTTTTTTGCCATCTCCAGTCAGGTGACAAAGGCCTCGAGTGAACAAAATAAGTTTGCAACTCCACCCCCCCTGCCCTCATACACACCTCACTGCAAACTGCCTTCCAGAACATTCCGGAAGCCCACGCTGCCACACTAACACCTCAGACTCAACTATTATGGGATGCCCAGGGCAGCCGGCGCAGGGCCAGGTTGCCACGGTGACAGAGGTAAGCGCACAGGGCCCTCAGCTTCCTAAACAGACAGAGCGGCATTGACAAGAGAAATCACTGAAGTTTGGTTCCATATTTAGCATCTTCTCTAATGTTCTCTTTTCTCGATATCGTAGGTTTATTTAAAATGCTGGGGTGGGACGGTTAAGACTGCTCGTTAAGCGCTAGCCACCGGCGTTCCCGCGGCTTGGGAGAAAAGCGTTGGAGTTGTCTGATCAGCCAGAGCGGAGAGGCCATGCTGGGAAGCAGCAGTAAGGCTGCCAGAGAGGGACAACCCCAACGGAGTTGGTCAGTAAAAGGGGCCTCCAGCCCCCCTCTTCCCACCAGTCAAAAAGCTCCCCCCCTCCCTTCTCCCCATAAAAGGCATCAGACCGGCTCTATTCAATCTAAGGAATAAAAAAAAAAAAAAAACATACAAAAAGCTGGATCCCATCATTATTTTAAACATTCAGGAATGTATGTGGCAATACCAAAACATCTCGAAGGCAAAAATAAACAGGAATGAGGAAGTCAAAAAAGAAAATCTATATTTTTAAAGTACTTTTCTTTATATTGTAGATTATGTATAACTAAACCTCAGCGATCCGGCAGAATGCCACCCAACAGCGAGCGAGTCACTGTAATGGTGGGACAGTCCGACAGCGTTGGAGAGAGAAAAACCAAAAAACAAGAAAAAAAAGGAATCACAACAGAATGATTGAAGTTGTCTGAAGGCCGTCGCTTTGGTGACAGATAGAAGAACCAATAAGAATGCTAGACTGGTTGTGGGTGGAGTTTGTTGCCTGGGCAGCCCAGTCCTGTCTTTCTATTTGCCGCCGGTCATCTGCTTAACGGCCACAGCACACTCCTCCCCCATAGCGGCCAGCACAGAGACCTGCAGGCAGAGAGATGGTTAATATTCTTCGTAGGCGCCACTAACAAAAATAAACTGTCAAGCTTCACAACACCCCAGCCAACACACTGCCAGCCACACTCACCAGGATATCCTCACCAGCAGCAAACTTCTGCTCTATCTCCTTGCCCAGGTCTGAATCAGGCACACGCAGGTCCTCCCTCACGTCTCCATTGTCACCCATGAGGGACATGAACCCATCAGTGATGTTCAATAGCTGGAAACAAACAGGTTACATCTACAGTCAGACACAAAGCACGCTCCAGGTAGTCTTCATTTCAGTCATGCTGTGCAGATGAGAAGGAAATGAGATGGGCATGTTAGAGAAAGTGTGAGTTGTGCATTTGTTTTGTTAGCCATCACATCAGATGTTTGTGATCTGATCACTCTGGTGTAACAGCCATCTCCAAAGAGATCTCTGTAGCAAGAACCATTCACACTCATGCCACGGGTATTGGCACAGTGCTGGGTGATCGTCATGCGTTAACAGGGGAACCCTCAAATGCCAAATATACAATTCAAAGTTAAATGTAATGTGATCAAATGTGTTTAAAAAAACAGGTTGGGTGACATAGGGGCCAGTGCTGACAGGGCAGAGGAACCAAAGCTGTGCACACATGGTTCCCAGAAAGAGAAACAAGCCATTGTGATCAGCACAACAGCATTACTCCCAAGGCAGTTGAATTATGTACCGAGAATGAGTGAGACTATGAGTCACCCAACTGACCAGGCTTAAGCCCTAACACACCAGCGTATACATATTACCTCAACTAGCCGGTGCCCCCGCACATTGACTATGCAACAGTACCCCCCTGTATATATAGCCTCCCTACTGTCACTTTATTCTATTGTATATATAGCCTCCCTACTGTCACTTTATTTTTTACTTCTGCTCTTTTTTTCTCAACACTTTTTTGTTGTTGTTTTATTCTTACTTTTTTGTTTAAAATAAATGCAATGTTGGTTAAGGGCTGTAAGTAAGCATTTCACTGTAATGTCTGCACCTGTTGTATTCGGCGCATGTGACCAATAAAATTTGATTTGATTGATTTGATTTGACCAGCGCATTTGATCCCTCTTTGTGGCATAAGTCTACCCCCAGGTAATGTAACAAAGTATGTCAACATGTCAGTAAACAAAGGGTTGTGGACAGTAACTTCTCAATGCCTTAGCAACAACTATCAGAGCAGTACAGCTCACTGAATACAAGCTCCCTGGACAAGGATGACATCATGCCTAGGAGATCCAGACCATATGACCTTGGTGGGAGGAACTGGCCAATAGTGTTGCGCCACCTCACAGGTGAACGCAGGCCAGGCTGGGAGCGTGTAGAGCTTTTCTCACTACTCCACACACACGCTGAAAACTGACCTGCCCAACTACAGAACTACACAGGCAGCCTTCTAGGAGAGCGTCTAGATTTATGACGGCGGTTGGATTGACAGAACAGTGTTGAGTGGATTTGCTAGTCTCTTGGAAAATAGTGTCCTGATAGAATGTGAATTAGTCATTACTGAATTAGTACGTAGTCAACTGGTATCATTCCAATGATGTGGGAACAAGTTGGATAAGAGAACCCTTGTGACATAGGGCATTGGTTTCCCAAACTCTGTCCTTGCCCCCAGTGCACCTTTTGCCATAGCACTACACAGCCGACTTCAAAATCCAAGCTTGATGAGTTGGTTATTTGAGTCAGCCGTCTAGGGCAAAAACCAAAATGTGCACTGACAGGAAGTGAGGTCACACTGGGTAGGAAATGAACTTTTTGGTCCACGCCAATTTACCAGCCAAAATATTTAGGCATAATTACACCCCAAAAAAATAAGAGCATGCTTTGTAATGTTTCAAAAACAAGTATTAAGTAGTAATGAGGTGTATAGCTCAATTCAATTTCATTTTGATCCCAGTGTTTTAACTAATGCTAAAATAAATAATAGTAAGTTAAATGGACAGTTCTACAACTGAACATCAAAGTGCCTTCCCTGCCACAAAATGCTGAGTGATCAGGTTTTACAATTAGTTCAGGGCTCTAATGCTGACATTAGTACATAACTGAGTGGCGCAGTGGTCTAAGGCACTGCATCGCAGTGCTAACTGTGCCACTGGAGATCCTGGTTCGAATCCAGGCTCTGTCGCAGCCGGCCGCGACCGGGAGACTCATGGGCGGCGCACAATTGGCCCAGCGTCGTCCAGGGTAGGGGAGGGAATGGCCGGCAGGGATGTGGCTCAGTTGATAGAGCATGGCGTTTGCAACGCCAGGGTTGTGGGTTCAATTCCCACGGGGGGGGGGGGCAGTATAAAAAAAAAGATGTATTCACTAACTGTAAGTCGCTCTGGAAAAGAGCATCTGCTAAATGACTAAAATGTCAAAGTAACTTGATATTTAGGAGCACAAATCAAATGTAGGTGCACAATGCAATTAAGTGTTTCAATAAGAAATGCCTAAAGGTAATGCATACATTTTGAATGTTCCATGCTCAAGCACAATGTATCCCCCAAATATTTGAGTCACAAGGTTAGACAAATGTTCAGCTGCCCCCTTTTGAGGGGAGGGCCATTACCATGGTCATGCACTGTGTCCATCAGAGTTGAGAATCTCCTCTAATGCAACTAGCCAAGAAACGCAAAGACAAAGTCCCACTAACAGCCTTTCAGGTGAATTCGACCAATTTCTACATTTAGGCTTTTAATAAATATATATACACTCAAATTAAACAATTAGAAAAATATATATTTTTTAATTGTAAAGTGGTTGTCCCACTGGCTATCATAAGGTGAATGCACCAATTTGTAAGTTGCTCTGGTTAAGAGCGTCTGCTAAATGACGTAAATGTGACCAGTCGCCAACGTGGCTGGTAAAATAAGACATCCCGCCAATGCCAAAATCTACCCGCATTAGGCAGGTGTTCATTTCCCACCCTGGTCACACTGACCTGGAACTCATTCCTCTTGATGTGGGGCACATCCATGTTGTGGGTAGAGGGGCACATGTCCTCATACTTCTTGTTGGTGAAGATGTCAATGCCCACCATGTTGACCTAAAAGAGGAAGGAGAGGGATAAACGTCAACTTAGAGAACAGAGTTTTACCACACCACTAATAACATAGTCATAACAAGTTAAGTAAAACCTAATTTGATGAGTCAAAAGTTATGCTTGGAGAATACAGACAAAGCATGTATGGGTCAATTACTTCAGATGTGGACAATGCATGTACACCTAAAGTCTGTACCCCGCAAATTCCTGAATACTGACGCTGCTGGACATTTCCACTATCTAGCAGAGGCATCCCTAGGGCGTGTAGTATTTGCATGCGTCTAGTCAATCCCCTACCTTGGCGTGTCCGTGCTTTCCGGTCTTGGAGGTGGACATTTCCACAATCTTACAGGGGCGTCCCTTTAGCACCACGTGACCATTCTTTCGCAGGGCAGAGCACTGCATAGGAATGGTGGCGGAGGCACCAGACTCTCCGGTGGTAAAGTCAAGTTCAGGGTCTGCCATGGTGTGATGGATTAGGGGGTACTGCAGAGGAAGAGATGTATAGGTTAGATCAGGCAATTACAGCAACAGCACTGCCAGATGAATTCGATGTATGAATACAAGGGCTGTCAAAGTCAATGAGTACATTTTACAGGCACGATTTTTTTTTTTACACCGTTAAGCGCATCTCCATTTCTTCAACATACGGACCCTTTAATATTTGATCATGACACATTAATAGTGTTCAGTTTGTCATGTTTAGCAGGCCAACTGAAATCCATGCCATTGCAAATGGGACAAACTGCCCAATTTAAATAGCTTTTTGTATGTTTAACTAGCTGGCTTGCTTAGAATTGTGAAGTAAAACGCTTGCTAAATCTAGTTATCCTTAGGTCTGCATTGCCAATGACTTCACTGGCAGTAGGTTGAGTGGATGAACAAGGCAGGGGCAACACCTCAGTTGCTTGTTTGTTAGCTGATAAATTCCAGCACAGATGTGGCAGTCAAGTTATAGGAGATGAGTAAAGAAATGGGGAAATTGAGTTCACTGCTCCAGTCTCATACACTAGCAATGTTGCCGGCAACTGAGTTGGGTATCAGTTTACAGTAACTTCCCGCAATGATTTTAAATTAGAAACATGACAGCCATTCCATTTAACTACTGTTTGTTGTAGTTCAGGTCAAAAGATTTAAGCAAACGGTCCCAATTCTAGCAGTAGCAGCTTGTGACTAGTTCTTGATGAAGAACATGTTAAGTAGCCTAGGCTAGATTTAATAGCTGTATAATGTGAACTCGGCCCTGGCTGCTCTGTTATCTTCTGTGGAATTCTTAACATTGTTGGACATGTTTAAAGCTGCAATATGTAACTTCCTGGGCGACCCTGAACTAAATTCACAGAAATTAGTTATAGATATGTCACTCGTTGAAAGTAAGTCTAAGAAGCGGTAGATCTGATCAGTTTTGTACACCAGCTTCAAACAGCTGAAACTATAATATTTTTGGTAATGGAAAATAATTCACAGCGGTTTAGATGGTACAATGACTCTACACTACACTTGTGTCAAACTGAAATAAGGCGACCTACCATAACTTTAGCAACTAGGAATTGGCGAAGCACAGTTCTGTATGCCAACAGTGCACAACCATGCTTAATTTATCATAAGCATTACAGATCAAATCTTAATTGCTAAATAGCCCCATATTTTTTATATAAATCAAAAAAGCAAGTACCATTTAAGATGAATTTACTAAAACCATAATATCAACTGTTATATATTATGGAACAATCTTCAAAAAGGCAGTAACCTCAGCAGTAGTGCTTGCTTGTAGAAGCATCTGGCATAGCCTTGTTTTGTTAATATAGCAGAGAATACTTACTTCAAGCCCTTATCAAAGTCAAGACACCAAATGAAAAAAAGTTGCCAGTGCGAAGTGATACACATCTCACGCCTGGAACAGTTATTCAGTGATCCTTTGAAACAGGACTCAATTGGGTGAGTTGAAAGAATTCAGGGTTAAACCAAAAATACAAATATATATCTTAAATATACAGACCTTCAATTTAGTTTATTCTGCCAGTTTTAGAATTTTGCAAATTGTTAGCAATTCCACATGACACCGCATGGTGATGAATTAGGGTCACGACATGTTTGGTGAGTAAGCCCAGGCTTAACGATTCTGATGAAAATACTGTCTTTAATAAACTCATGCCAGCATATTTTCAGTATGTTGGGGTCATAGCCTAGCTAATCCTAAATGCCACTAGCAGTTCGCAAAGTAGCCTAAGTGGAATAGACGGGACGCAATTATTCCCAAATAAAATTGTATTTGCCACATGAGCCGAATACAACAGGTGTAGACCTTAGAGTGAAATGCTTACTTACAAGCCTTAACCAACAATGCAGTTGAGAAAATAAGAAAACGCAGGAGTTGAAAATATTGAAGGCATGTGGTACACGGATTGCCCCGCAGTCTAGTTTTGCATCACCAATTTAACATTTCGGCCTGCCCCATTGACAATGAATGACTTCCGCCAGAACGCAGAGTTGACGCATTTGGTGGACATGAGGCGATTCCATGAAATAGTTTCACTAGTCTGGTTAGATAGTTGACGTCAGTTCCAGTACTCAAACCCATCCTTATAACGAACATCATGCGGAAGATTACAACGTGGGAATAATGGACGTCCCAGCAAGCGTGGACCGCTTATAGTCAACGTTAACAGGCGACTGCTAAAATCTATTTCACAAATCAGCCCCAAGACTGGTTCAGGGCCCGACCTGGTCATGTTACCGATCATCCCCACGCCCTGTCCACGTGTCCCAGTTTGGCCTGCGCCTTAGCTCGGGAGGCAGAAACAAGAGTTCGCCTCACGTCACGATAAACCTGCCGCATTATAGTGCCACTGTAAATAACGGGGAGGCCTGGCCCGGGACACTCGTAGCCGACCTGACAACATTTATAACAAATGTTGGCTAGACAACTTCCTCCGCGCTAACGTCAGCTTCATAATGTTAACCACACAAGTACCAGGGATACCGTTCAGCCAACTTCACACAAGTTTGGCTAGGTTAGCAAAAAGAGGCTAACAATAAGCTAGTTAGCTACTGTATTCGGCCTGGCCCGGCCTACACGCTGTGTATCTAGCTAGCTATGAGAATGAACATTGGGAGACTAAACATAACACTGGCTACGGTTTATAAAGACATACCTACCATACCAAATAGTTTTGGTTAACTAATAAGCGACTCATTAGTTTATAGATAGAAGCGATAATGCGTTAGCCAGCTAACCAGATGGCTACCTTAGATTGAAAGACGCGTTAGTTGGCTAGGTAACGTTAGTAGTATGACGACAATTCCATGCCGTTAGCGAGAAGTTAATTGTAGAAACGTTTGGAGTTATTTTAATCCATCCCAACCTCGTATATCTGTATTACGAACACATTCCATTACCTAGTCAATTTGCTAATGTTAGCTTGTTAACGTTGCAATTAGCAACCTAATCACAATACTTTGTCTAAACAAATAAACAAATGTTAATTCAGAAAGTGTCAACTACTTTCATTCAAACAATTCTAGGCATCTTTATTAAAATTGCCTCATGTCAATGTACATTACGACATGGTTAGCTTTCCTAGCGCAGTTAGTTACCAACATTCGGCTAGTTTAGCAGGCTAGGCTAGCAAGACATAACTAGCAACAAGCGCGCGGAAGGCCTCATGCCTCTTTTTCCATTAACGTTAGAGCGGAGATACAGAAACGTGAAACAAGGGACCCACACCCTATCGCCGAATGCACCTACACTAGGGAAACAAACTCAATTTCGACCTTTTCACTTTGCTTTTGACTACCAAAACCTAAAATGAATCTGTCCAGTCCAAAATAAACTGACATAAAACTACTAAAAGTTATCAATTTTCCCCCATGAACAGAAGCACGCGGCATGCACCACTTACCTTCCAAGAAAAAGAAGAATGGGACTGCGCAAGCGCGACCGACTTTACTGCGGCATACGTATAGGGAGGTAGATTTATATGGTTTCCGTTAAAGCGGTAGTCCAAAAATGTTCCTCTGGGTTCTCCCAACATAGCCCTATAAATATATTTATTTTATAATGTATAACAAAATATACTGCTATGGTCCTAATGTAGTGTTCAGCCAATACTGCAACATCTTTGGTTCAGTATTGTGGGGTTAATGAAAAGAAAACAGCAAAGTACCTACTAGGATGATAACTATTTGCTGAAGATACAGTGCCTTCAGAAAGTATTCAGACCCCTTTACTTTTTCCACATTTTGTTGTGTTTCAGACTGAATTTTAAAGGGATTACATTTAGATTGTTTTTGTCACTGGCCTACACACAATACCTAATATTGTCAAAGTGGAATTATGTTTTTCGAAATTTTGACAAATTAATTAAAAATGAAAAGCTGAAATGTCTTGAGTCAATAAGTATTCAGCCCATTTGTTATGGTAAGCCTAAATACGTTCAGGAGTAAACATGTGCTTAACAAGTCACATAATAAATTGTTTAACATGATTTTTGAATGACTGCCTCATCTCTGTTCCCCACACATACAATTATATGTAAGGTCCCTCAGTCGAGCAGTGAATTTCAAACACAGATTCAACCACAAAGACCAGGGAGGTTTTCCAATGGCTAGCAAAGAAGGGCACCTATTGTTAGATGGGTAAAAAAAAAGCAGACATTGAATATCCTTTTGAACATGGTGAAGTTATTAATTACACTTTGGATGGTGTATCAATACACCCAGTCACTACAAAGATACAGGCGTCCTTCCTAATTCCTTTGCCAGAGAGGAAGGAAACAACTTAGCGATTTCACCATGAGGCCAATGGTGACTTTAAAACAGTTACAGAGTTTAATGGCTGTGATAGGAGAAAACATAGGATGGATCAACAACATTGTAATTACTCTACAATACTAACCTAATTGACAGAGTGAAAAGAAGGAAGCCTGTACATAATAAAACATATCCTAAAACATGCATCCTGTTTGCAATAAGGCACTAAAGTAAAACTGCAAAAATATGGCAAATAATGTACTTTATGTCCTGATTACAAAGCATTATGTTTGGGGCAAATCCAACACAACACATCACTGAGTATCACTTTTCATATTTTCAAGCATGGTGGTGGCTAAATCATGTTATGGGTATGCTTGTCATCGGAAAGGACTAGGGAGTTTTTTATGATCAAAATAAACGGAATAGAGCTAAGCACAGGCAAATTCCTAAAGGAAAACCTGGTTCAGTCAGCTTTCCAACAGACACTGGGAGAGAAATTCACCTTTCAGCAGGACAATAACCTAAAACACAAGGCCAAATATACAATGGAGTTGCTTACTAAGACGACAATGAATGTTCCTGAGCGGCCTAGTTACAATTTTGACTTAAATCGTCTTGAAAATCTATGGCAAAGCTTGAGAATGGCTATCTAGCAATGATCAACAGACAACTTGACAGAGCTTGAAGAATTTTAAAAAGAATAATGTGCAAATATTGTACAATCCAGGTGTGCAAAGCTCTTAGAGACCTACCCAGAAAGTCACAGCTGTAATCGCTGCCAAAGGGGATTCTAACATGCATTGACTCAGAGGGTTGAATACTTATCTAATCAAGATTTATTACTATTATTATTATTTTTACAAATGTTAGAATTGTTCTTCCACTTTGACATTACAGAGTATTTTGTGTAGATCGTTGACAAAAAAAGACAATTAAATCCATTTTAATCCCACTTTGTAACACAACAAAATTGTGAAAAAGTCAAGGGGTGTGAATACTTTCTGAAGGCACTGCATGACACTGGATGAGAGGGAATATAGGCTGCAGGGATGGGGTCAATTTAATTTCAATTCAGATACTGAACAAAACTCAAATTAAAATTTAAAGAAATACTAATTGAAAAGTATTCAAGAGAATTTGAATTTTAGAGTACTTCCTGAATTGACTGGAATTGACCCCAACCCTGACAGGCTCATAACAACAAAACAATTGTTATGATAAAAGAGAGGAGTACAGACAAGATAAATAACAGTCATTAACACATAGCTCATGTTTAACTTATTTTATTTAAGAAAAAAACAGCACATCTTTAATGCATGTTGTCATTTGGAAACATGAAGTGTGTGAGTAGGTTACATGGAAAAGTAATAAACAAAATGCCTCCAGTCACATTAATTAATCACCATCAATAATCACATGTATCTATGCTCATCACCCATACACCCTACCTCCCGCTGCAACTCTGTGTCTGTCGTGGTGACACAGAGAAGTAACAGCAGAAGACTAAAGAAGTCAGTAGCTAGTGCTCTTTATTGCTAAACACTCTAAGGAAGCTAGGAGCCAGTGTACAGATACCATCCCAACATTGTTCCCTTATAATCAATGTTTAATCAAATTCTACTCACTTATATTGAAAACATAAATATTTGTGATGTGCCAACCTTGAGGCCCAAAGTCTAAAGAAGCCGTGAGTAGGCCTACTGCGGTCTGCCCTGCTACTCTCTCCCCACACCTCCACATGCAAACAGACAGAACACTAGAGAACTGCTCTCAGACCAGTTGACCGATCCTGATTGGTACCGGTACAGAGAACAGGCTCCTCTGATTTGCTACTGCTTGAGTACCGGCACCGCTTACAGAATATTGGCTCTAAAATATGGACCCATGTACTATAGTCTCTTGTGACAGCCTTAACAGCTGAGATTTGGTCCTGGGTGTCGAGATTACCTGTACTGTAAAATTTAAATAAGTACTGGTACCTTTTTCATTCCACTTCAAGCACTTTGTCACAAAAACACAGATCATGGAGGTGAAGCACCTTGGGCAGTTTACCATACACAGCAGACCACACAGCTAATCCCATGGAGCCAGAGACAGAGCCCTTTATGACTCCAGATCTACGTACAGCAGTATTGACATTGGTTCTAACTCAAGAAAATAACATGAAAATCACAACTGAGATTAGCTCTCAAACAAGGAAATCATATGGACCCTCAGCAGAGCAGGACTTCATCCCAATGTTTAGTATGTCACACAGAGGTGTTTGTTTCTTTGTGTGTGTATGTGTGTTATGGAGCTGAACATGTGGGACAAAGGGGCGGGGGGGAAATCATGTGGCCAACAGTGTGAGATACGGCTGCTGTGTACTTTACATGTCAGACACAGACATCCAGACAGTGAGAAGTAAATCAGCAGAGGACATCTATGTAATCATAATCATGTCTCTGTTCAAGGAAGGACAGTTACGTTTCAACAACACATTGTGAAGTGGAGTACCAGTCTGGGGGCGGGTTATTGAGCCCAGTGATTCAGATGAGGTGAAAACACACACACACACACACACACACACAGTCTTAACAGTGGCCGTTTAATTCTGTACTGTTAGCAGGGAAGACAAGTCACACACACACGCTTTCATTCTTCCACACATGTTCACAGTCTGATACTTACAAAAAAATACCACAATAAAAACATATTGTAGAAACCATTTTCTCTATTCTGTAGAAAGCCTTATAGTATGAACATGATGGCGGTCTTTCTCTAAATGATCAGTTAGATATCATAATCAAATGCTTTATCATGTTTCCCCTACGGTTTCTTGGAGACAACCCCCTTTCTCTCGAACCTATACCCTTGCAGTGTTCACAGATCTGACAGGACTAGACAGGAGAAGGCAAGATAGCTGCCAACCCAGGTTCAAACACCAGTCGGTCACACTTCTATTTATCCAGTCATTTCAGATCTATGATGACTGAAAAGGTAAGGGATTAGTGTATGGAGTAGGCTCATTTCTATGACCCTTTATTACATACAACCCACATCACTAGTCTTTCATCATTGGTTCAGTAAACACAAACACCCTCCTCAACTTTCAACTACCTTTGCAGATCTTATGTTAGTGTCAGACACAGTATCCTAGAAGACTAAATGTGATTAAACTTAATGGTGGTCATTCCACCTGGCCATCTAAAGCTATTTTGAGTACATTTACACCCCCCCAACCCCCCCAGTCTAGGGTACTGACTGACTATAACATGGTGGGTGTCATTTTGGAAAGTTAATCTTTCCAACCATGCTTCTCTCCAGTCAGACCACACCTGTGTATTGCCTTAGTTTAGAAGTCAAAAGTGATGACGACAAGTGGAATAGGTGTGTCACTATGCAAATGTACAGAAGCAGGCAACTAATGGAAGAGGGGAAGAGATGGAAGAGAAGAGGTGGTGTAGGAGGAAGCCTGACCATTAACCAACCCAAACGTCTGTCTCTCCATCTATTCACTTCTCCCTCTCTCACAGTCATTAGTATGAAGAAGCATTTCACATTTTTTAATAACATGTTTACAGGAGGAAGATTAACTAAACACACTCAGACTGCTCTCATCATCCTCTCTTTCTATCTCCTTTTCTCTGTCCTCTGTTGTTCCGTCTGTGTAAGAGTGTCCGATAGGGAAGCAGCTCTGTTTCAGATCATAGAATGTGTAACACTCAGAATAGAAATATGGCAAATAGATTGAATGTCAAATAGAATAGTCACAGAGAAAGAGGGGAGCACAGGTGAACTAGAACAAGACTGGCAAGAGTATCATATTTTTTGTGACCACCCACAGTCAAGAATCTACACTCACCCCACCACATATATATGCATACAGGTCAGAGGTCAGGGGTCATGACAACACCCTTAGTCACTGACCCCTGACCCCATGAGGGAGACTACACCAGCACCTCCTATCACAACCTCCCAAAAACAGAACACTGAGGCTACGTCCAAAATGGCACCCTATTCCCTACTCTGGCCAAAAGTATTGCACTGTATAGGGAATACGGGCCATCTTGGATGGCGCCTGAGAGAAACTAAACACACCACAGAGAGAGTGTTGGCTGAGCGTAATCTGGAGAGTTGCTGGAGAGCTCCTCTCTAGTTCCTCTGGTGGAGGGAGGTTAGTACTGCAGACGTCTGGCTGGCTGGCGATGAGAGCTGGATGGGAGACGGTTTCTCTCCTCCTCCCGTCTCCAGTGAGCCGCAGCCGCTCTGTGTTCACTCGTCTGTCTCAGTTCTCTCTCTTCATCCTTCCATCCTGTCCTCTGGTTAGGGATGTACAGTATGGAGGGAGGATGAAGGATGAGGGGTTGCCAGGGTTACCAATTCATCATAGAGCTCCGGTTCAAGGTCATGAAGAAGACTTGGCTGCTGCCGCCGGAACGCACAGAGGCGAAAAACACCTGCACACAGCACAAAGCATCATGGGAAGTGAGGAGCGTAAGCATGTGTGTTGGCTTATAAGTTTAGGCTTTGCAGCATATGTGTGTGTGATCTTGTACACGTGTACATGTGTTTGTGCTTACACACACCTTGTCGTTCCTCTCCGACAGGAACTTCAGTCGCTGAGCTCGCTTGTGCATGAAAACTCCGTCGAGGTGTCCCGTCTCCACGGAGCGGATCTCAATGGCCTTCTCTCCCCAGCCCATGATCTGGTTGGAGTGGATGTAGGCTGGGGGAGGGACAGGGACAGGGACACACAGACAGACGATTGGACAGGAGAGCACTCACTCAAACCAGTCACAGATCACACCCCTTGGCCACGCCTCCGGGAGGAAATCATTGCAGCAGTTTCTGTATCTGATTCTGAACGACGGATAAAAACTCAAACACCTGAGCTGTCCACCCTGAGGGGGGATGGGGAGGGCAGTTTCATACGGACCCAGGGAGTATCGCTAATAAGAGAGATGCCCAGAGTTATGGGGGCATAATCACAGTCAACCGTAGAGCGCTACTAGGAGAGACGGCCATCTGAGGGTCTACTGTGATGACTCTGGTATAGCGGTTTGACATGGATGGTAACCCTGCCCTCGGTTTACCCCTGGGTGGTTGTACTGTAGCAGAGATTCTGCAGGTGACTGATGACTATGACTGTGAGGATGGTTACAGTAGTAGCGGCATGATGATGATTGGGTGATTTTACCTCCCAGTTCTGTCATCCAGCTCCTTTGTGCTCAGGGAGTGAGCTGGCCAACGGACTGGAGTGTGAGTGTGTGGGTGTGTGTGTGCCTGTCTGTGTGTGAATGTGTGTGTGTGTGTACAGGTTTATATTGGGTGGCTTGGGGCTGTATGTGTTTCTATAGTGTGTGTGTGTTGGGGCCAGGGTGGAGATACCTTTAAAAGAACGAGATATAAACTCACGGGTGGAAGCTCCTAGGACTGAGTACAGTCTCAAAATACAACAACACAAACACAGTGTTTCAGACAGAGACAGAATGAGTCAAATGAAAACAGAACTAGTCAATCAGACAGACATGATAAACTGAAGCTTGGTATTAGAGTGGAGACACAGAAGAGAAGCATAGAAGGGCAGCGCTGATCTAAAGGGATCTATCAAGACCCCATTCTAGATCTAGTGGGATTAAAGCAATAACATCCTTGTTACCTCATCACTAACTGACCCTGAGCTTTGTTAATTAGTTAAAGATGTGATGGGCTTCGTTAATAGACCTGTGTCAAATATTTTCAAATACTTGAAGTGCGCTTGATTTAGCTTGGACCTTACACCTTTGGAGCTAGTCCATGGCACAGAGGAAACTTAATCAAGCGCAGCGCAAGTACTTGAAAGTATTTGACGTATGTACATTAAGGACACCTTCCTAATATTGAGTTGCACCCCCCCCCTTTGCCCTCAGAACAGCCTCAATTCGTCGGGGCATGGACTCTACATGGCCCATGTTGACTCCAATGCTTCCCACAGTTCTGTCAAGTTGGTTGGATTTCCTATGGGTGGTGGACCATTCTTGATACACATGGGAAACTGTTGAGCGTGAAAAACTCAGCAGCGTTGCAGTTCTTGACACAAACCGGTGCGCCTGGCACCTACTACCATAGGCACTTAAATATTTTGTCTTGCCCATTCACCCTCTGAATGGCACACATACACAATCCATGTATCAATTGTCTCAAGGCTTAAAAATCCTTCTTTAACCTGTCTCCTACCTTCATCTACACTGATTGAAGTGGATTTAACAAGTGACATCAGTAAGGGATCATAGCTTTCACCTGGATTCACCTGGTCAGTCTATGTCATGGAAAGAGCAGGTGTTCCTAATGTTTTGTACACTCAGTGTATATAAAGACAATGTATTTGACATACACTGCTCAAAAAAATAAAGGGAACACTAAAATAACACATCCTAGATCTGAATGAATGAAATAATCTTATTAAATACTTTTTTCTTTACATAGTTGAATGTGCTGACAACAAAATCACACAAAAATTATCAATGGAAATCAAATTGATCAACCCATGCAGGTCTGGATTTGGAGTCACCCTCAAAATTAAAGTGGAAAACCACACTACAGGTGAGGTGGCGGATGGTCTCCTGAGGGATCTCCTCCCAGTCCTGACCTAAAGCATCCGCCAACTCCTGGACAGTCTGTGGTGCAACGTGGCGTTGGTGGATGGAGTGAGACATGATGTCCCAGATGTGCTCAATTGGATTCAGGTCTGGGGAACGGGCAGGCCAGTCCATAGCATCAATGCCTTCCTCTTGCAGGAACTGCTGACACACTCCAGCCACATGAGGTCTAGCATTGTCTTGCATTAGGAGGAACCCAGGGCCAACCGCACCAGCATATGGTCTCACAAGGGGTCTGAGGAGCTCATCTCGGTACCTAATGGCAGTCAGGCTACCTCTGGCGAGCACATGGAGGGCTGTGCGGCCCCCCAAAGAAATGCCACCCCACCCCATGACTGACCCACCGCCAAACCGGTCATGCTGGAGGATGTTGCAGGCAGCAGAACATTCTCCACGGCGTCTCCAGACTCTGTCACGTCTGTCACATGTGCTCAGTGTGAACCTGCTTTCATCTATGAAGAGCACAGGGCGCCAGTGGCGAATTTGCCAATCTTGGTGTTCTCTGGCAAATGCCAAACGTCCTGCACGGTGTTGGGCTGTAAGCACAACCCCCACCTGTGGACGTCGGGCCCTCATACCACCCTCATGGAGTCTGTTTCTGACCGTTTGAGCAGACACATGCACATTTGTGGCCTGCTGGAGGTCATTTTGCAGGGCTCTGGCAGTGCTCCTCCTGCTCCTCCTTGCACAAAGGCGGAGGTAGCAGTCCTGCTGCTGGGTTGTTTCCCTCCTACGGCCTCCTCCACGTCTCCTGATGTACTGGCCTGTCTCCTGGTAGCGCCTCCATGCTCTGGACACTACGCTGACAGACACAGCAAACCTTCTTGCCACAGCTCGCATTGATGTGCCATCCTGGATGAGCTGCACTACCTGAGCCACTTGTGTGGGTTGTAGACTCCGTCTCATGCTACCACTAGAGTGAAAGCACCGCCACCATTCAAAAGTGACCAAAACATCAGGAAGCATAGGAACTGAGAAGTGGTCTGTGGTCACCACCTGCAAAACCAGTCCTTTATTGGGGGTGTCTTGCTAATTGCCTATAATTTCCACCTGTTGTCTATTCCATTTGCACAACAGCATGTGAAATTTATTGTCAATCAGTGTTGCTTCCTAAGTGGACAGTTTGATTTCACAGAAGTGTGATTGACTTGGAGTTACATTGTGCTGTTTAAGTGTTCCCTTAATTTTTTTGAGCAGTGTACATACATAAAGACAAACAGAAAGTGTCTCCATCCTGAAGAGAGACAGGTAGACGTATCCTAGACCCAGAGAGACATACAGTGCCTTCGGAAAGTATTCAGACCCCTTGACTTTTTCCACATTTTGTTACATTACAGACTTATTCTAAAATGGATTAAATAAATAAAAATCCTCAGCAATCTACACACAATACCACATAATGACAAAGCGAAAACAGGTTTTTAGAAATGTTAGAAAATTTATTAAATATAAAAAAACAGAAATACCTTATTTATATAAGTATTCAGACATTTGCTATGAGACTCGAAATTGAGCTCAGGTGCATCCTGTTTCCATTGATCATCCTTGAGATGTTTCTACAACTTGATTGGAGTCCACCTGTGCTAAATTCAATTGATTGGACATCGATTTGGAAAGGCACACACCTGTCTATATAAGGTCCCACAGTTGACAGTGCATTTCAGAGCCAATGACAAGCGATGAGGTCGAAGGAATTGTCCGTAGAGCTCCAAGACAGGATTGTGTCGAGGCACAGATCTGGGGAAGGGTCGCAAAGAATGTCTGCAGCATTAAAGGTCCCCAAGAACACAGTGGCCTCCATCATTCTTAAATGGAAGAAGTTTGGAACCACCAAGTCTCTTCCTAGAGCTGGCCGTCCGGCCAAACTGAGCAATCGGGGGAGAAGGTCAGGGAGGTGACCAAGAACCCGATGGTCACTCTGACAGAGCTCCTCTGTGGAGATGGGAGAAGCTTCCAGAAGGACAACCATCTCTGCTGCACTCCACCAATCAGGCCTTCTTGGTAGAGTGGCCAGATGGAAGTCACTTCTCAGTAAAAGGCACATGACAGCCTGCTTGGAGTTTGCCAAAAGGCACCTAAAGACTCTCAGACCATGAGAAACACGATTCTCTGGTCTGATGAAAGCAAGAGTGAAGCATGGTGGTGGCAGCATCATGCTGTGGGGATGTATTTCAGCGGCAGGGACTGGGAAACTAGTCAGGATCGAGGCAAAGATGAAAGGGGCAAAGTACAGATGAAAACCTGCTCCAGAGCGCTCAGGACCTCAGACTGGGGTGAAGGTTCACCTTCCAACAGGACAACGACCCTAAGCACACAGCCAAGACAACGCAGGAGTGGCTTCAAGACAAGTCTCTGAATGTCCTTGAGTGTCCCAGCCAGAACACGGACTTGAACCCGATCGAATATCTCTGGAGAGACCTGAAAATAGCTGTGCAGCAACGTTCCCCATCCAACCTGACAGAGCTTGAGAGGATCTTCAGAGAAGAATGGGAGAAACTCCCCAAATACAGGTGTGTCACGCTTGTAGTGTCATACCCAAGAAGACTCTATGCTGTAATCGCTGCCAAAGGTGATTCAACATAGTACTGAGTAAAGGGTCTGAATACTTGTGAAAACATCATATTTCCGTTTTTTATTTTTAATAAATTAGCAAAAAATTATAAAAACATGTTTTTGCTTTGTCATTATGGGGTATTGTGTGTTTTTAATTTTTTTATAATAAGGCTGTAACATAACAAAATGTGGAAAAAGTCAAGGGGTCTGAATACTTTCTGAAGGCACTGTATCCTTGACCCAGAGACACAGGTAGATATATTCATGTACAGGTAGATATCCATTAGATTTCAGTATCATCTGGTTGTCTATCAAACAACAACACAAAAACAACATGAATAACATAAAGTAGCAGACAAACAGACACACAAACATTCCTCCCTGTACTTGGGGGGAGGGCAGTACTCTAGGGGTAAGGAGTGTGAGAAGTACAGGTCGAGGGGCATCACTTGTAGGAGCATGCAGAGTGTGTGTAACTGTCGATCTATGGGTTGCAAGTGTGTGTGTGTTATTATATAGCATTTGGAAGGGGAATGCTACTACTATGAGGTATTTGGTGGGGGTTGGAGCAGGAGAGCAAGGGTTGGAGAGCAGGGGTTGGAGAGCAGGGGTTGGAGAGCAGGGGTTGGAGAGCAGGGTTTGGAGCGCAGGGGTTGGAGAGCAGTGTTTGGAGACAGGTCCGGCGTTATGGATGGGCCTTAGAAGGCTTCCTTGCCCGTCAAATAAAATATTGATAATTTATTTGACAGAGACGCGTGCCGACAGAAAGATGCATCAATCTCAGTTAAAGCATCCGAGCGAGCGAAACAGTACCCCTCTGTCTCAGTATGTGTAGACCATGTATCTGATGCTGTCTGGACCAAAAGAGTATGGCATGTCATACTATTTCTGGCCAGACAGCATCAGATACATGGGCTACATTTAGAGGGGCACTGTTTCGCTCGCTAAGATGCTTTCTCCAGTGACATAGTTTCAGCAGAGAGGAAGAGGCGATGCGAGAGGGTTCACTCTCGCCAGAATCTGTCCAGAATAAGCCCAATGCATTTCTATGGGCATAATATGCAGACCTAAGCTTGTCGCCTGCCTTCCCACCTTTGGGACAAAGACTCCCATTGTTAGGGCGGAGACATGAGCATCACGTCATTATATACAGATATCTGGTTTCAGCCTCTTGCGAATTGGAAAGGAAAGTTGGCAGGTGCACTGTTAGGATGCTAGATTCCCCTAAAGTAAATTGATGTTTCACCAAAATTATAGGGTATAATTACTCCTGTCTAAATAAAATAATTCAAAATACTTCACCAGGGAGCATTAGCATCTTTAATTTTTTTTGCTGTGGATTGTTTCAAATCACAAGTGTGTAGGCCCTATGCCTATTTGCCCCCAATGTGGGTAATGCGTTTGGCAGTAGGTCTAGCTGATTGAGTTGCGGCTGTCAGTGATAAGCATCTAAAATATGTGTGACGATAACGTGTCGAGAATAATTTAAAGTGTTGCAACAAGAAGAAGGGGAGGGGGTTTGGCAAAGATATGGTGCGTCCCTCTCCAGAATGCATGCACTCAGCTCTCCAGAATCCGCCAATTCTTTCATTGTGTGAATTGTTTGCCCTTTGATTGTTTATTTTTGATAAATTCCCCATAACATGTCACCAGTAGGCATAGTAAATGTACCGTTAATCCCCTGTCATTAGGATACATTATTTTCTGTTAATGCATGTATTAATTACAGTCATTTACCATTCTCATTCTCGGACTGGAAACGCTGTTTGCGGAGTTCACAACCTGTTACACTTGTGAAAAACAAGTTTTGGTTTATTTCATAACCATTACGAGTTTTGTCAATTTTTTTCATTGTCTTTTGTTTGCAATGCTTCATGTGAGCAAGGAACATGTGTCTGGTTTCTCTTTCCTGATAACGTTGAGGGACACACACAGAAGTAGGCCTACCTGGCCTGCTGCATGCAAAAGTATGGGTTAGTTGATATAATGTTGCAAGTTCGCTAGCGACAGCTTCGGGCCAGATCCAGTTGATGATTTGATACAATGTTGCACTTCACTAGCAATAGCTCAAGTCAAGACATATAAAAAGGGAGGCAGACAGGCAGTGTAGAGAGATGAATGTGAAATATTTTCTACAGTTTTTATTTAGTCAACCTTAGGCCTAAGTATTTTACTTAGTTGACGATGAAGTTATAGGCTTACTGCATTGGCCTATAGGCTATCTCTGAGTTCTATGCGCTCTTTTCTTTAGTCGCCAATGGATCACAGTGTATCAATGTGTCCATATGAAAGAGGCTGGCGCTCTAGCCTTAGTTTAATTTTAACTTTTCGATTTTTATTGTTTTACTTCAGATTTTTATGATTAACCAAGTGACAATGATTTTGAGAAACAAAAACGTTATTATTGAAATTAAACTGTTTCACGAAAATGCGCATATAAAAGTAATCATAACTGGCACACAGATCGGTAGAGATGGTAGGATAAATTGTAAGCTTCCCCAAACTTGAAACTCACAAGCTGCCTATGGTCTTCACTATAACACCCATTTAAAAAAAATGTGAACGTGCAAGCGTGTGCACACATAGGAGGTCCCAGGAAAAGATTTGTCCGCCTATAGAAATCATAGGCCCGTCCAACTGATTCGTTCTGGCGCCGGCCTTGGTTGGAGAGCAGGGGTTGGAGTTGGAGAGCAGGGGTTGGAGTTGGAAAGCAGGGGTTGGAGTTGGAGAGCAGGGGTTGGAGTTGGAGAGCAGGGGTTGGAGTTGGAAAGCAGGGGTTGGAGTTGGAGAGCAGGGGTTGGAGTTGGAGAGCAGGGGTTGGAGTTGGAGAGCAGGGGTTGGAGTTGGAGAGCAGGGGTTGGAGTTGGAGAGCAGGGGTTGGAGTTGGATAGCAGGGGTTGGAGTTGGAGAGCAGGGGTTGGAGTTGGAGAGCAGGGGTTGGAGTTGGAGAGCAGGGGTTGGAGTTGGAAAGCAGGGGTTGGAGTTGGAGAGCAGGGGTTGGAGTTGGAGAGCAGGGGTTGGAGTTGGAAAGCAGGGGTTGGAGTTGGAGAGCAGGGGTTGGAGTTGGAGAGCAGGGGTTGGAGTTGGAGAGCAGGGGTTGGAGTTGGAGAGCAGGGGTTGGAGTTGGAGAGCAGGGGTTGGAAGCTGAAAAGACTAGGAGTCCTAGCCTTACTAGTGGATCAGAGGGGGGTAGTGAGGGGTAGAGAGGAGTAGTGAGGGGTGTATTTTATGAACCATTGAGAGGTATAGAAGTGTTTGTGAGGGGGGCAGTGAGAGTTGTGTATATACAGTGGCTTGAGAAAGTATTCACCCCCCTTGGCATTTTTCCTATTTTGTTACCTTACAAAAATCCATTTTTATTCCAGGTTGTATCATTTGATTTACACAACATGCCTACCACTTTGAAGATGCAATTTTTTTTTTTTGTGTGAAACAAACAAGAAATAAGACAAAAAAACAGAAAACTTGAGCGTGCATAACTATTCACCCCCCCAAAGTCAATACTTTGTAGAGCCACCTTTTGCAGCAATTACAGCTGCAAGTCTCTTGGGGTATGTCTCTATTAGCTTGGCACATCTAGCCACTGGAATCTTTGCCCATTCTTCAAGGCAAAACTGCTCCAGCTCCTTCAAGTTGGATGGGTTCCATTGGTGTACAGCAATCTTTAAGTCATACCACAGATTCTCAATTTGATTGAGGTCTGGGCTTTGACTAGGCCATTCCAAGACATTTAAATGTTTCCCCTTAAACCACTTGAGTGTTGCTTTAGCAGTATGCTTAGGGTCATTGTCCGGCTGGAAGGTGAACCTCCGTCCCAGTCTCAAATCTCTGGAAGACTGAAACAGGTTTCCCTCAAGAATATCCCTGTATTTAGCGCCATCCATCAATCCTTCAATTCTGACCAGTTTCACAGTCCCTGCCGATGAAAAACATGTTGGTGTTCTCGGGGTGATGAGAGGTGTTGGGTTTGCGCCAGACATATAGTTTTCCTTGATGGCCAAAAAGCTCAATTTTAGTCTCATCTGACCAGAGCACCTTCTTCCATATGTTTGGGGAGTCTCCCACATGCTTTTTGGTGAACACCAAACGTGTTTGCTTATTTCTTTCTTTAAGCAATGGCTTTTTCTGGCCACTCTTCCATAAAGCCCAGCTCTGTGGAGTGTGCGGCTTAAAGTGGTCCTATGGACAGATACTCCAATCTCTGCTGTGGAGCTTTGCAGCTCCTTCAGGGTTATCTTTGGTCTCTTTGTTGCCTCTCTGATTAATGCCATCCTTGCCTGGTCCGTGAGTTTTGGTGGGCGGCCCTCTCTTGGCAGGTTTGTTGTGGTGCCATATTCTTTCAATTTTTTAATAATGGATTTAAATGGTGCTCCGTGGGATGTTCAAAGGTTTGGATATTTTTTTATAACCCAACCCTGATCTGTACATCTCCTCAACTTTGTCCCTGACCTGTTTGGAGAGCTCCTTGGTGCCGCTTGCTTGGTGGTGCCCCTTGCTTAGTGGTGTTGCAGACTCTGGGGCCTTTCAGAACAGGTGTAATATACACTGAGATCATGTGACACTTAAATAAAGTCCACCTGTGTGCAATCTAACTAATTATGTGACTTCTGAAGGTAATTGGTTGCACCAGATCTTATTTAGGGGCTTCATAGCAAAGAGGGTGAATACATATGCACGCACCACTTTTCCGTTATTTATTTTTTAGAATGTTTTTTTTTCATTTCATTTCACCAATTTTGACTATTTTGTGTATGTCCATTACATGAAATCCAAATAAAAATCCATTTAAATTACAGGTTGTAATGCAACAAAATAGGAAAAACGCAGAGGGTGATGAATACTTTTGTGTGTGTGTGTGTGTGACCTACCAACAGATGTAGGCATCTCTCCCCACTGCAACACCACGTCTTTAGTGATGCGTCCGTAGGTGTTGACGTAGACGCCCTCGTCCTCGTAACACAGCAGCATCTCCATCCCGTCGGTCCGCGGCAGCACCACGATGGCATGGGGCGTCACCTGACTCTGAATCTGCCGGGGGCGATAGATACCACACAGTGGAGGGGTAGGGGGGCTGGCGTCAGCCTGGCTGGCACAGAGCACGACCCCCGCAAAACTCCTCTACCTCCAAATCTCCAAATCTCTCTTTCTCGCCCTTCTTTCTCTCCCTCCCTGTCTTGTGGCCAGCTCCCCACCCCCCTGTGCGATGAGAAACTGCTGCAACAATGGAATCTCCCACTCCATCAGCCACACAATCACCATGGTAACACACAATGTAAACAAAACAGCCTTGTCATGGTTTCAACAACATAAATGGTAACCGTCATGGTATTTGAGCCCTGAAACCAGAACTGCCACACGGTAGGTACGGTTACCATTTAAATGGGTTGTAGTTCAGAGGGAAACCAACGTCTCACCACCAGAGTGCAGAAATCAGATGTTACCTGTTTCAGTTGTCCTTCTCTGACCATGCACGCACACACATACACACGCATGCACACATGCAGCCTTACGTGGGAGGGGATGTAGATGTCATAAGGGTTGCCAGAGTCGACATCGATTACGTGAAACCCAACACTGGAGCCATAGATGACCTTTAACCTCTGACCCTCCTCCACCGTCAGGTCAACCAGCTGGGGGCGGTGCTGCAGGTCAGTGAACGACTGACGGACAGACAGAGAGAAGAGAGACAGTGGCGAATAGAGAGAAAGATAGACATTATTGAGAGAGACACTGTGATTACTGATGTGTGGAGAGCATTTAGCTACAAAATGGCTGCTGTGGCATCACCCAGGTGAGAGTAGGTGGGAGCTACACACTGGTAGTGGAGGAAATAAGATAATATTTGTGTGTGTGTTACCTTGAAAGCCATGAACTTGTGGTAGGGTTTGGGTGCCCAGGCGTAGATCTCCACTGAGTTCTTCAGAGCGATCACCAGAAACTTGATCCTCTCATACTTCACTGGAAACAACACACTAACAAGAGTCAATCACTCACTGAGGCTTGTGTTAGCACCCCGTGATAATGCCTTGGCTTTAGCTTAAATGGGCTAATACAACACACAGACGCCCAGGTTTAAACTTCACCCCCCAAGTCCACACGCACACACACAGTCGTACCGACTTTGTAGTGCACGCAGCCCTCCAGCTCTCCTACAGTGACCCAGCCCTGCTTCTTCTCCACCTCAGGGTCATTGTGTAATATCCTGTTCCTCAGCCAGGACAGGTAGTACACACGCAACTTATTCTTCTTCCCTGGAGGAGAGAGAGGGAAAAGGAGAAGGGAGAGAGGGGAAAGGAGAAAGGAGAGAGGGGAAAGGAGAGGAGAGAGAGGGGAAAGGAGAAAGGAGAGAGGGGAAAGGAGAGGAGAGAGAGGGGAAAGGAGAGGAGAGAGGGGAAAGGACAGAGGGGAAAGGAGACAGGGGAAAGGAGAGGAGAGAGAGGGGAAAGGAGAGGAGAGGAGAGAGAGGGGAAAGGAGAGGAGAGAGAGGGGAAAGGAGAGGAGAGGGAGGGAAAGGTCTTAAGCCTGTTGGCTATTTGAGAGTAATCTTAGAATCTGAACAAAGCAATGCTACAGGCCTCCAGCTCTTTAGGAAACCCAAGTCTGCCTTTTGGGGCCGGACAGTTAAAAACCACAAAGTCAAAACCAGAAACACACCATAAATCTTCCTCGATGGGGCCACCGAACCCTTTGTTAAAGTCTAACTGTGTTCGAGTAGCGGTCTTGCTGCAATCAGTCCTACCAGATATGGTGACCAGGACGTTGAGGCCCTCCAGAACATCCATCTGTTGGAAGCGTCGGCGGTTGATCAGGTTATACACCTTCCCCTGACCACTACGGTCCAACAACATAAGACCGTTCTCTGTCCCCACCAGCAGGTTCACACCTAGACACACACACATTTTAAATACTTTATTTGAACCCACAAATCACATTACAGTCGAGAAGGATTCAAAGATTATGGATATATAGAAACGTATGGATACAGAAAGCACCTTCTTCTCACACACACACACACAAACAATACCACAACGTGTGTCTATATATACAGTTGAAGTCAGAAGTTTACATACACCTTAGCCAAATACATTTAAACTCAGTTTTTCACAATTCCTGACATTTAATCCAAGTATAAATTCCCTGTCTTAGGTCAGTTAGGATCACCACTTTATTTAAGAATGTGAAATGTCAGAATAATAGTAGAGAGAATTATTTATTTCAGCTTTTATTTCTTTCATCACATTCCCAGTGGGTCAGAAGTTTACATACACTCAATTAGTATTTGGTAGCATTGCCTTTAAATTGTTCAACTTGGGTCAAACGTTTCGGGTAGCCTTCCACAAGCTTCCCACAATAAGCTGGGTGAATTTTGGCCCATTCCTCCTGACAGAGCTGGTGTAACTGAGTCAGGTTTGTAGGCCTCCTTGCTCACACACGCCTTTTCTGTTCTGCCCACAAATGTTCTATAGGATTGAGGTCAGGGCTTTGTGATGGCTACTCCAGTACCTTGACTTTGTTGTCCTTAAGCCATTTTGCCACAACTCTGGAAGTATGCTTGGGGTCATTGTCCATTTGGAAGACCCATTTGCGACCAAGCTTTAACTTCCTGACTGATGTCTTGAGATGTTGCTTCAATATATCCACATAATTTTCCTTCCTCATGATGCCATCTATTTTGTGAAGTGCACCAGTCCCTCCTGCAGCAAAGCACCCCCACAGCATGATGCTGCCACCCCTGTGCTTCACGGTTGTGTTGGTGTTCTTTGGCTTGCAAGCGTCCCCCTTTTTCCTCCAAACATAACAATGTTCTAAACAGTTCTATTTTTGTTTCATCAGACCAGAGGACATTTCTCCAAAAAGTAGATCTTTGTCCCCATGTGCAGTTGCAAACCGTAGTCTGGTTTTTTTATGGCGGTTTTGGAGCAGTGGCTTCTTCCTTGCTGAGCGGCCTTTCAGGTTATGTCGATATATGACTTGTTTTACTGTGGATATAGATACTTTTGTACCGGTTTCCTCCAGCATCTTCACAAGGTCCTTTGCTGTTGTTCTGGGATTGATTTGCACTTTTCGCACCAAAGTACGTTCATCTCTAGGAGAGAGAACGCGACTCCTTCCGGAATTGTGATAGAGTGAATTATAAGTGAAATAATCTGTCTGTAAACAATTGTTAGAAAAATTACTTGTGTCATGCTCAAAGTAGATGTCCTAACCAACTTGCCAAAACAGTAGTTTGTTAACAAGAAATTTGTGGAGTGGTTGAAAAACGAGTTTTAATTACTCCAACCTAAGTGTATGTAAACTTCCGACTTCAACTGTATATAATGTATAGTTTAAGTGTCTTACCCCAGAGAGCAGCACACAGTATCTCAGAGTTGAAGCGTTTCTTGTATTTGCGTATCTCAGGCGTGTCGCTGTGAGGTCGTATGTTGGTAGGGTTCACGTTGACCACGCTGATCTTTCTGGCCTCGTTCAGTCTGGCCTGCTCCTGAAGCAGCAGCTCATTTGCAAAGAGTGCTGTAACCACAGGACAACATTATACTAATGTTCACACAACTTTTCAAACTTACAACAACCACAGGATAACATTATAAAAATGTACAGTATGTTCACACAAAATTACAACCTTAGAGCAACATTCATGTAACCTCCTCCTTCCTAAGTCATTTACTGGCAACAAGAGCTAGAGCAAAGATGAAAGAAGATTGACAAGATCACTGACTCACCAGAGGCAGAGTTTTCATCATCATCATCGGTGGGGGAGGTTCCGTAGACACGTGGATCAACGAATGCCGTGAAGGAGGAGGACTTGGAGCCACTACCACTGCCCATGCCGTACTGCAAATCAGAGAGAGGGGATGGGATCAGGACCTCAGAGCATTATAGGTAGGGTTTAATTTTCCATGACCATCTGAACTGAACAAGAAACTCCAGGCCCCAATTTCTGTCCTGAGGTAACAGGTTGCCAGGTAGTGAGAGGTTTCAGCATACACTTACGGGTTACCAGAGTGGAAAGTGTGTTGAGCAACATTAGGCTTGGTTTGCCATGCAAACACACAGCATGCAGAGGAGAGAGGAGAGTATGTGACCAGCAGCAGCAGCAAAGGAAGATAATAGATGTGAGAAATGGATATGGACTGGGTTAAACTAGGTTAGAGTGGGTTTACTCGCGAGCCAGACAGACTCAGGGTCTAGGTCCAAGTCAGACTAGAGGGAGGGTGAGTTTTTTTGTTTTAGTGCAGGATGCAGAGAGAGCACAAGAGCCCAGAGGCGCAGGGCTAGGTAGCCAGCAGATCCGACCCGCTTGCTTACAGCTGCACTAGGGTTGGACAGGCTTCCTGTGTAGAGTAAGACACCATGGAGCTGGTGTGAGATATGGCTCGGACAAAGTCCCTCAATCCAGGGATGAGAAATGCGTTGTACTCCGAACTGTCCCATTATCCCAAATGTCACCCAGAGAAGATTGAACGACTGCTAGTTTAGTCGTTTAATCTTCTCTGTGTAACAGTTGGTTAGGATTAGGGCTATCCCCGACTAAAAAAAATATTGGTCGACCAAGAGTTGTCTGTTCTTTCGACCAATCGATTGGTTGACATTTTTAAACGTCTATTTTTCCATATATTGACACATCCTATGTGTTTTATCCAATCAACTACAGTTGAAGTCGGAAGTTTACATAAACCTTAGCCAAATACATTTAAACTCAGTTTTTCACAATTCTTGACATTTAATCCTAGTACAAATTCCCTGTCTTAGGTCAGTTAAGATCACCACTTTATTTTAAGAATGTGAAATGTCAGAATAATAGTAGAGAGAACGATTTATTTCAGCTTTTATTTCTTTCCTCACATTCCCAGTGGGTCAGAAGTTTACATACACTCAATTAGCATTGCGTTTAAATTGTTCAACTTGGGTCAAACGTTTCGGGTAGCCTTCCACAAGCTTCCCACAATAAATTGGGTGAATTTTGGCCCGTTCCTCCTGACAGAGCTGGTGTAACTGAGTCAGGTTTATAGGCCTCCTTGCTCGCACACGCCTTTTCTGTTCTGCCCACAAATGTTCTATAGGATTGAGGTCAGGGCTTTGTGATGGCTACTCCAGTACCTTGACTTTGTTGTCCTTAAGCCATTTTGCCACAACTCTGGAAGTATGCTTGGGGTCATTGTCCATTTGGAAGACCCATTTGCGACCAAGCTTTAACTTCCTGACTGATGTCTTGAGATGTTGCTTCAATATATCCACATAATTTTCCTTCCTCATGATGCCATCTATTTTGTGAAGTGCACCAGTCCCTCCTGCAGCAAAGCACCCCCACAGCATGATGCTGCCACCCCCGTGCTTCAAGGTTGGGATGGTGTTCTTTGGCTTGCAAACGTCCCCCTTTTTCCTCCATACATAACAATGGTCATTATGGCCAAACAGTTCAATTTTTGTTTAATCAGAGCAGAGGACATTTCTCCAAAAAGTACAATCTTTGTCCCCATGTGCAGTTGCAAACCGTAGTCTGGCTTTTTTATGGCGGTTTTGGAGCAGTGGCTTCTTCCTTGCTGAGCGGCCTTTCAGGTTATGTCGATATAGGACTCGTTTTACTGTGGATATAGATACTTCTGTACCTGTTTCCTCCAGCATCTTCACAAGATCCTTTGCTGCTGTTCTGGGATTGATTTGCACTTTTCGCACCAATGTACATTCATCTCTAGGAGACAGAACGCGTCTCCTTCCTGAGCGGTATGACGGCTGCGTGGTCCCATGGTGTTTATACTTGCGTACTATTGTTTGTACAGATGAACGTGGTACCTTCAGGCGTTTGGAAATCGCTTCCAAGGATGAACCAGACTTGTGGAGGTCTATAATTCTTTTTCTGAGGTCTTGGCTTATTTATTTTGATTTTCCCATGATGTCAAGCAAAGAGGCACTGAGTTTGAAGGTAGGCCACAGGTACACCTCCAATTGACTCAAATGATGTCAATTAGCCTATCAGAAGCTTCTAAAGCCATGACATCATTTTCTGGAATTTTCCAAGCTGTTTAAAGGCACAGTCAACTTAGTGCATGTAAACTTCTGACCCACTGGAATTGTGATACAGTGAATTATAAGTGAAATAATCTGTCTGTAAACAATTGTTGGAAAAATTACTTGTGTCATGCACAAAGTAGATGTCCTAACCGACTTGCCAAAACTATAGTTTGTTAACAAGAAATGTGTGGAGTGGTTGAAAAATGAGTTTTAATGACTCCAACCTAAGTGTATGTAAACTTCCGACTTCAACTGTATATTCACTGAGCTTGTCTGATGCTTTAAGCACATGGTTTGATTAAATAAATAAGACATACAAATTACTAGAGGGAGTCCGATCAGCAATTTATTTGATTGTGCTGGGCAAGGCTCAGACTTGCTGCACTGTGTAAAAAAAAAAAAAAAAAAGACAGCAAGTGACTGTGACTAACACCCATTGTCTCTCTCCTTCAGCGACCACCACAGAACAAAGTGTTTATCGCGCTGTCCGTGTTGCTGAAGCTGAAACATAATTAAAGCCTTTCTAACTGTAAAGTTCTGTTACCGAAATACTTCATTTGTTTAGGAAAAACATTCCCTATTCCCTCAACCCTTGCTCTCTTTATGTGACACATGTATGCATCGCATGCATGTGACCAAAGACCTATTCGCATGGGACTAGTATTACTAGGGAACGTTGGTTATGTAATTATTACTCCAGAATGTCTGTTATTCCAGTAGACGATTCGGACGGGATTCGTTTTTTCCAAACCGCCCCCTGTAGTTTTCCCCCAATAAATTGACAGTTATGACGCAAGCCTGGAGGTTTTTATTCTAGCCGTGAAGATACAGTATTTCAACATGTCCAGGTGATAGGGCCACACTGATAACTAGAGCTTGGTTCCCAAGTCTAAACCATACCAAACCATCTGTCATATAGTGTCACCATAATATTTGAATTGAGGAAGTGTGATCATAACCATTAGGATATTTTAGCGATCCGCAGTATGTCCTAAATGCAAAAAGGGAAGGTGTCTGAATACTTTCTGAACGCACTGTGTATATACAGTGCATTCAGAAAGTATTCAGACCCTTTTACTTTTTCCACATAAAAAAATAAAAAACAGAAATACCTTATTTACATAAGTATTCAGACCCTTTGCTATGAGACTCGAAATTGAGCTCAGGTGCATCCGGTTTCCATTGATCATCCTTGAGATGTTTCTACAACTTGATTGGAGTCCACCTGTGGAAAATTCAATTGATTGGACATGATTTGGAAAGGCACACACCTGTCTATATAAAGGGCCCACAGTTGACAGTGCATGTCAGAGCAAAAACCAAGCCATGAGGTCGAAGGAATTGTCCGTAGAGCTCCAAGACAGGATTGTGTCAAGGCACAGATCTGGGGAAGGGTCCCGAAAAATGTCTGCAGCATTGAAGGTCCCCAAGAACACAGTGGCCTCCATCATTCTTAAATTGAAGAAGTTTGGAACCACCAAGACTCTTCCTAGAGCTGGCCGTCCGGCCAAACTGAGCAATCAGGGGAGAAGGGCCTTGGTCAGAGAGGTGACCAAGAACCCGATGGTCACTCTGACAGAGCTCTAGAGTTTCTCTGTGGAGATGGGAGAACCTTCCAGAAGGACAACCATCTCTGCAGCACTCCACCAATCAGGCCTTTATGGTAGAGTGGCCAGACGGAAGCCACTCCTCAGTAAAATGCACATGACAGCCCGCTTGGAGTTTGCCAAAAGGCACCTAAAGACTCTCAGATCATGAGAAACAAGATTCTCTAGTCTGATGAAACCAAGATTGAATTCTTTGGCCTGAATGCCAAGCGTCACATCTGGAGGAAACCTGGCACCATCCCTACGGTGAAGCATGGTGGTGGCAGCATCATGCTGTGGGGATGTTTTTCAGCGGCAGGGACTGGGAGACTAGTCAGGATTGAGGGAAAGATGAACGGAGCAAAGTACAGAGAGATCCTTGATGAAAACCTGCTCCAGAGTGCTCGGAACCTCAGATTGGGGGCGAAGATTCACCTGCCAACAGGACAACGACCCTAAGCACACAGCCAAGATAACGCAGGAGTGGCTTCAGGACAAGTCTCTGAATGTCCTTGAGTGTCCCAGCCAGAGCCCGGACTTGAACCCGATCAAACATCTCTGGAGACCTGAAAATAGCTGTGCAGTGACACTCCCCATTCAACCTGATAGAGCTTGAGAGGATCTTCAGAGAAGAATGGGAGAAACTCCCAAAATACAGGTGTGACAAGCTTGTAGCGTCATACCCAACAAGACTCGAGGCTGTAATCGCTGCCAAAGGTGCTTCAACAAAGTACTGAGTAAATGGTCTGCATACTTATGTAAATGTGATATTTCCGTTTTTTATTTTTAATACATTAGCTAAAACGTTTTTTGCAAAATGTGGAAAAAGTAATGGGGTCTGAATACTTTTCGAATACACTGTAGCTTATGAATCAGTAATTGTTTTCTTACGCAAACCGCGAGCAACACCTGTCAAACTCAGAGATTTCTCTCAAAACACAGGGATGTCGATTCACACGGGACTAGTATTATCAGAGGACCTTGGAGTTCGCCAAAAAACAGTAGGTTATTCTGGTTGGAATTTTTACTCTCCTGCCATGTAAAAATAACTGCCATGGCTGATTCAGATGGGACAAAAGTTACAGATGTGGTGTTTTGTGCTCGTGCACATAATTACATTACCCGACCTCCCCCAGTAAAACGAATCCTGTCTAAATAGGGCACAATAGGGCCTGACCTATAGCCAGGGCCGGTCTTTGCCGTTCTGCTGCCATAGGCGAGACCAAAAAATGCCGCTCCCTGCAAAACTAGAATAGTCCCAGTAAGCAAAATGACATTAAAAATAAGTCTAAAATAAGTATTTTCCAGACGTTGAAGTTAGGTTCAATTTAGGTTCTGAATGAAAGGTGAAGTTATTTTCTGTATTTTTTAAATATATATTTTCCAGGACGCTGAAGAGGCATCTTTTCCGGACGTTAAAATCAGGCTCATTTTTGGTTCTGAATGATAGTTGAAAAGAAGTCATTTATAGACGTCTATGTTTGGACCAAATCAAGGCTGGTCAAGACCGGACAAAATCTGAACCAAACAAAGACGTCCAAAAGGCGACACTGTCGGTCCGTGCTTACTGAGGTGTAGCCTACAGTGTTGCCTGAAATTGAATTTTATGAATGCCCATCTACAGTGGGGGAAAAAAGTATTTAGTCAGCCACCAATTGTGCAAGTTCTCCCACTTAAAAAGATGAGAGAGGCCTGTAATTTTCATCATAGGTACACGTCAACTATGACAGACAAATTGAGAAAAGAAAATCCAGAAAATCACATTGTAGGATTTTTAATGAATTTATTTGCAAATTATGGTGGAAAATAAGTATTTGGTCAATAACAAAAGTTTCTCAATACTTTGTTATATACCCTTTGTTGGCAATAACACAGGTCAAACGTTTTCTGTAAGTCTTCACAAGGTTTTCACACACTGTTGCTGGTATTTTGGCCCATTCCTCCATGCAGATCTCCTCTAGAGCAGTGATGTTTTGGGGCTGTCACTGGGCAACACGGACTTTCAACTCCCTCCAAAGATTTTCTATGGGGTTGAGATCTGGAGACTGGCTAGGCCACTCCAGGACCTTGAAATGCTTCTTACGAAGCCACTCCTTCGTTGCCCGGGCGGTGTGTTTGGGATCATTGTCATGCTGAAAGACCCAGCCACGTTTCATCTTCAATGCCCTTGCTGATGGAAGGAGGTTTTCACTCAAAATCTCACGATACATGGCCCCATTCATTCTTTCCTTTACACGGATCAGTCGTCCTGGTCCCTTTGCAGAAAAACAGCCCCAAAGCATGACGTTTCCACCCCCATGCTTCACAGTAGGTATGGTGTTCTTTGGATGCAACTCAGCATTCTTTGTCCTCCAAACACGACGAGTTTAGTTTTTACCAAAAAGTTATATTTTGGTTTCATCTGACCATATGACATTCTCCCAATCCTCTTCTGGATCATCCAAATGCACCCTAGCAAACTTCAGACGGGCCTGGACATGTACTGGCTTAAGCAGGGGGACACGTCTGGCACTGCAGGATTTGAGTCCCTGGCGGCGTAGTGTGTTACTGATGGTAGGCTTTGTTACTTTGGTCCCAGCTCTCTGCAGGTCATTCACTAGGTCCCCCCGTGTGGTTCTGGGATTTTTGCTCACCGTTCTTGTGATCATTTTGACCCCACGGGGTGAGATCTTGCGTGGAGCCCCAGATCGAGGGAGATTATCAGTGGTCTTGTATGTCTTCCATTTCCTAATAATTGCTCCCACAGTTGATTTCTTCAAACCAAGCTGCTTACCTATTGCAGATTCAGTCTTCCCAGCCTGGTGCAGGTCTACAATTTTGTTTCTGGTGTCCTTTGACAGCTCTTTGGTCTTGGCCATAGTGGAGTTTGGAGTGTGACTGTTTGAGGTTGTGGACAGGTGTCTTTTATACTGATAACAAGTTCAAACAGGTGCCATTAATACAGGTAACGAGTGGAGGACAGAGGAGCATCTTAAAGAAGGTCTGTGAGAGCCAGAAATCTTGCTTGTTTGTAGGTGACCAAATACTTATTTTCCACCATAATTTGCAAATAAATTCATTAAAAATCCTACAATGTGATTTTCTGGATTTTTCTCTCTTAATTTGTCTGTCATAGTTGACGTGTACCTATGATGAAAATTACAGGCCTCTCTCATCTTTTTAAGTGGGAGAACTTACACAATTGGTGGCTGACTAAATACTTTCCCCCCCCACTGTATGTGGTAAGCCTACTGTTAGTAAAACACCAAAAAACAACATCCAAAAGACATCTGCTGGAGCTTACTAGGGTGTAGCCTACCATGTTGGCCCTCAATGGAATTCTATGAATGCCCATCCATGTGGTAGGCCCACCGTTTGTAAAACAGGCCATTACATTGGCTGGATTAGTCCTGATTCCTGTGACTAATCAATTTGGCTATTTAAGCTCTGAATATCAGCTACCCAACTTTATCAGGCGTTATTTGCATTCTGTTTACACTGCGGGAAATGTAGAAGTATTTAATTTTTTGCTACGATCAGCTTGTCAAAAAAATGGACGGATACAAATTTGAAACCACTGATCATGACAATGGGGTGAAACTCCGGGACAACATTTGTGATTATCCATTCCATACTGTCCATTTTACTTTGACCTGTCCTGTTTTTAGGATATGTTGCTTTGCTAACATGACAGCAAAACAATTTTTTGATTGAGCGCCATTTAGGTTTGGCTATTTGATCAGAGAAACCTGCATGATGTAAAAAGGGTCCGTCTCATTGCATTGTCATACATTTTATCTCCAGCCTGTAGGCTTAGGAAAGGCCACACTCTTTCTACCAAATCCTATATTTGCTACATGATTTATGTTAGATAATTATTTGGACTGAACGTTGGTGGAGCACTGCAGAAATGCACCCTGGAGAGAAGCGCTAAGAATGGACAAGCAAAATATTTTGCGCCCCTGTCTTTGACAAAGTGGCCGCTGCTTATCAAAGGGTGGCATCAGCGCTCACCTACAAAGCCCATATGCCACTGGTTGAGAGAAATTGTCATTGTTTTTGGGCAGAATTACGTGAGGTTTTATGTGTTGTTGTTGGACGTGCTTCTTGGTCAGTTTATCTCAGAAAATGCCGCCCTCGTCAATCTGCCGCCATAGGAGGCCGCCTAATCCTGCCTAATGAGCGGGCAGGCCGTGCCTATAGCATATCATAATCACATCAGTAAATTGGTTATAACAAACTCTGAACACCGTAACACATGTGACAGCAAAATGGATGCAGAGGATGTGACAAATAACCTTGAAACGGGGGAATATTTACAGGTTGCTCAGGAGGTAAAGGGAATGTCAGATGTGTGGAATAAATGTGACTAGTTGTGGAAAATACTGGAGATCAAGAAAAATAAGGTAAGGAGCAAGCGATGCATGCATATTATGTGTGCCAAACAGGTGCTGTATAGATTACAATATAATTTTTCTGACCGTTTGGAACAATGTAAACAACATTAAATAAAGTATAAGCGTACCAGAGAGTCTGTTGTAACGTTTTTTTTTGTCAAGCCTTTATTACAGCAAAGACTAAACAGTCGTATTCATTCGTGAATGCAATTTCCAAAATGGCACGGTTTATTTATTGTTTAAGCTAATTATTCAAGGCTCACTTTATTTTATTTAAAAACTAAAATGCTTGATTGCATTTCTGTCACGCCCTGATCGAGTGAACTCTCGTTGGTTGGGTCAGGGTGTGAGTTTTCTGTTGAAATCTATGTTAGTGTATTTCTATGTGGTAGATCTAGGTTGTATTTCTATGTTTGGCCGGGTGTGATTCCCAATCAGAGACAGCTGTCGCTCGTTGTCTCTGATTGGGGATCATACTTAGGTAGCCTGGTTGCCTACCTTAGTTGTGGGATCTTGTTCCGTTTAGGCTTGTATGTGTATAGCCTGAGGACTTCACGTTACGTTGTTTCTTGTTTTGTGGTTTGTTTATTGAGTTAATAAACATGTACGCTTTTCACGCTGCACCTGGGTCCGACCCGTCTCTCAACGATCGTGACAATTTCAAATCATGAATGACTCGTATGCTGTGTGATGACATGAACAAATGAATGATTGATTGATTGATACAGTAGCCTATAGAAGTATTGAAATTTAGACCTAAGTAAGTTACGGTATTAAGACTAAACAGGATGTGCTCATAGGCCTAGAGCTCAATGGTGGTTATACAAGGCTGCTATACTAAGCCTACTAATGATAATGACATTACTTTAATAATAATAATAATAATAATAATAATAACAAGGAGGAGATCAAGAACATTTGGAACAGTGTAAACACTAAATAAATTATAAATAATATCAGAGAGGCTGTTCTAACGAAAACAAAGTGTAAAGCCTTTATTTATCAGCCGAATTTGTGAAATGGTTTCCTTGACATGTCGTTGTGTGAAGCTTGGTGCTCACCGAACCAGTAGGCTATTAAACAAACACTCAAACAGGCAACAGAAGCAGGATCTGTCTTATTTCTGTAGATATATTGATGATTTATAAAGCCAGGCACATTTAACAGTTAGGCTATTGATTATAGACCTAATTAAGTTCTGGTTTCCACTCTCCTCACTTTTCTTAGACAGTAAGGCAAGGGCTGTTTTCTCATCTCCTCATTCTGCTGCTGCCTCCGGCATTGTTCTCAACACCAATATACTGGTTAACTTTGCTGTTATGCACATAGCAACATGGTCTAGGAAAAGGCGCCAATTCAACATCGCACTGATGTGTTTCAGAACCGTGGACAGCGACCGCTACCCAACGAGGGAGAAAGCACATTTGTTATAAAATCATATTATTTGTATTAGTGTTGCACCATTGTTTATGTAATATAACCATACACAATTTCAGTAGTACATGTCTTGGAGTGATGGACTGTGCCATCCCCACGGCCTCCACCATGGATCAGTCCACTCTTTGCAAATCAGACAGGTGTCTTGTACACCATGATATTATTATTTTTTTTGCTACTGCTCGACTAAAAGACATCTCGGTCGACCAACAGCCTATCAACCAAATAATCGACCAGTTGACTAAATGGGGTCAGCCCTAGTTGGGATAATGGGACAGTTCGGAGTACAACGCATTTCTCATCCCTGGATTGAGGGACTTTGTCCGAGCCATATCTCACACCAGCTCCATGGTGTCTTACTCTACACAGGAAGCCTGTCCAACCCTAGTGCAGCTGTAAGCAAGCGGGTCGGATCTGCTGGATAAGGGCTAGGGAGTAGGGAGGTTGTGTGTACAGGGCTAGCATGTAGGGGTGTAGGGTGCAAGGGCGTAAGCAGTTAGGGTGTAGGGGTCTAGTGAACCTACTTTGGGGTGGCTGCGCCCAGAGCCATCGCCAGGGGAGACCATGGGGGAGGGGCTTTGCTGCACCAGATCGGGCAGATTGGCGTTTCCGGGGAAACCGTTGCTGTCGGCGAGAGCGGAGCTCCACCTCTTGTCCCCATAGGTCTGGAACAGAGGGAGAGTGAGGGCCACTCTACACACTGATCTAAGGTCAGATTAATGTATTTCCTTGTGATGGGTAGGATTTGGGAAGGATAAGATGATTCTAGATTTGTGGTTAAGGTAAGGTTAAGGTTGGAATCTAATGGTTAAGGTTAGGTTTAGGGTTTAGGAGGTTCATCTGGATCTGTGGTTAAGGGGTATGTTCTGCCCCTGATGTGGAAGGTGGGTGAACCCAGAGGAGTGACAATGCAGAGACTCATACCAGACAGACAGACACAGACACACGCAGAGCCGAGTGCATGCCAGGATGCTGAGTTGTGTATAAAGGAAGCAGAGTGGAGCCCAGTGGTCAGGGGTTAAAAGTGAAAGGTGACTGACCTCTCTCATCATCAGGGTGCTGTCTTGTGAACTGTTGCCGTAGGAATCATTATGTCCTCCCATTACACCGTACGCCTCACCGCTACTCTGCCCCGCAGCCGGCCTGACACACACACAAGTTAAAAATACTTAAAGATGCCCTATGCAGAAATCGCTCTGCCATTTCCTGGTTGCTAAAATTCTAATAGTAATTTCAGTTTATATGACAAAACAAGCAAGTATAGTGTAGAGAATCATTGTACCATCTAAACCACAGAATTGTATTTTCCATAACCAAACATTTTGTATTTTCAGCTTTTTGAAGCTGGTGTACAAAACCGAAAGTAAAAGACGCAAATAGCGCACATACTGTAGAACAGATCTACCGCTTCTTAGACTTGCTTTCAATGGAATTACAGAACTATAACTCACATTTCTATGTGAATTTGTTCAGGTTCCCAAAAAGTTACATATTGCAGATTTAAAATACAAAACTACAATAAAATAAAATAAATGCATAGCTAAAATGCAGACACACACACTTTCTAACATACACACACACACACTCACATGATGCGTGGGATGTCGCTGACAGACACAGAGCCGTCATTACTTCCTCCCTCTCCCTCCTCTACATCCTCGTCACTCTGTGACTCGTCACTGGACGAGGAGTAGTCCGTCACCTTGATGGGCGGGCGATTGGGCTCATCCCCCTGACGCAGTTCCCTCAGCTCCTTGGCTAGAGCCGTCAGGTCCTGGTGGTCAAAGGTCAGTAGAGGATATTAGAAAAGGTCAGCACTCACAGTTGCTTTGATTTACGGGTAACATTTTATTGGCACAACATTTAACACATCCATTTTTCAGCAGCTAACTCCTTCCTCAGTGTGAGTGAGGAACAATTAGGATTCAGTCAGGATGCAGTCAGGAAAGGTCACTAACAGAGGGGTTAGGGTTCTGGGAACAGGAGTTGAGGAGTGAGAGGTCAGGGGTTAGAGGTTATGGGTCATCAGTTTAAGGGGAAACACAGCTCCAATGCTCCCCAGTCTGCCTCTGTCAAACGGCACAGGTAGAGCAAAACAGGTGAGCTAGAGGAGAGAGGGGCGTGCACAGGGCCGGCTTAATGCAGGGGCTTACCGGGGCTGAAGCCCCTGGGCCCAGGCCCGTGGGGACCCAAGAGGCAGCAAAAAATGTATAAAAAACTTATTAAGGAATATACTGTCCAGTACCAGTCAAAAGTTTGGACACACCTACTCATTCAAGGGTATTTCTTTATTTTTTACTATTTTCTACATTGTAGAATAATAGTGAAGACAACAAAACTATGAAATAACACATATGGAATCATGTAGCAACCAAAAAAGTGTTTATATTTGAGATTCTTCAAATAGCCACCCTTTGCCTTGATGACAGCTTTGCACACTCTTGGCATTCTCTCAACCAACTTCACCTGGAATGCTTTTCCAACAGTCTTGAAGGAGTTCCCACATATGCTGAGCACTTGTTGGCTGCTTTTCCTTCACTCTGCCGTCCGACTCATCCCAAACCATTTCAATTTGGTTGAGGTCGGGGGATTGTGAAGGCCAGGTTATCTGACGCAGCACTACATCACTCTCCTTCTTGGTCAAATAGCCCTTACACAGCCTGGAGGTGTGTTGGGTCATTGTCCTGTTGAAAAACAAATGATAGTCCCACTAAGCCCTGTAGCTCAGTTGGTAGAGCATGGCACTTGCAACGCTAGGGTTGTGGATTCGTTTCCCACGGGGGGCCAGTATGAAAATGTATGCAATCACTAACTATAAGTTGATCTGGATAAGAGCGTCTGCTAAATGACTAAAATGTAAATGTAAGCCCAAACCAGATGGGATGTCGTATCGCTGCAGAATGCTGTGGTAGCCATGCTAGTTAAGTGCGCCTTGAATTCTAAATAAATCACAGACAGTGTCACCAGCAAAGCACCCCCACACCTCCTCCTCCTCCATGCTTCACGGTGGGAAACACACATGTAGAGATTATCCGTTGACCTACTCTGCGTCTCACAAAGACACGGCGGTTGGAACCAAAAATCTCAAATTCTGACTCATCAGACCAAAGGACAGATTTCCACCGGTCTAATGTCCATTGCTCATGTTTCTTGGCACAAGCAAGTCTCTTCTTCTTATTGGTGTCCTTTAGTAGTGGTTTCTTTGCAGCAATTTGACCATGAAGGCCTGATTCACACAGTCCCCTCTGAACAGTTCATGTTGAGATGTGTCTGTTACTTGAACTCTGTGAATCATTTATTTGGGCTGCAATTTATGAGGCTGGTAACTCTAATGAACTTATCCTCTGCAGCAGAGGTAACTCTGGGTCTTCCTTTCCTGTAGCGGTCCTCATGATAGCCAGTTTCATCATAGCGATTGATGGTTTTTGCGACTGCACTTGAAGAAACTTTCAAAGTTCTTGAAATGTTCCGGATTGACTGACCTTCATGTCTTAAAGTAATGATGGACTGTCGTTTCTCTTTGCTTATTTGAGCGGTTCTTGCCATAATATGGACTTGGTCTTTTACCAAACAAGGCTATCTTCTATAACCACCCCTACATTGTCACAACACAAAAACCAAAGCCCCGGGTCCTGTGATTTCTTAATCCGGCCCTGGGCGTGCATGTGAAAAGAGAGGACAGTGTGGATATGAGCGTGCACATGGGAATCAATAGATATCTTACCAACTCCTCCTGGATGATAGAGGGAGAGAGAAAATAGAAAAAGAGAGATAGTGAGAAAGACAGGCAATAAGAGAGAGAAAAGGGGAGAGAGAGGTAGATGATGTAAGAATGAAGCTATAACTACTGCAGGGATAGACAAACCTTTGTACTTAGAGAGAAAGATTGAGAGGGGGGGGGGGATAAGGCTGTGGCGGTTATGACATTTTGTCAGCCGTTTATTGTCAGGCAAAAGACTGCCGGACTCACGGTAATTGACCGTTAATTAACAAACACGTTTAGCATTTCCAGGCCTCCACGGATACAAGCCTTTGGAACATTTACATTAAAAAAATTTGATTACATCCCTGTTAGTGAGCATTTCTCCTTTGCCAAGATAATCTATCCACCTGACGGGTGTGGCATATCAAGAAGCTGATTTAACAGTATGATCATTACACAGGTGCACCTTGACTGGGAATACAGATATGTATCTGTTGGTCACAGATACCTTAAAAAAAAGGTAGGGGTGTGGATCAGAAAACCAGTCAGTATCTGGTATGACCACCATTTGCCTCATGCAGCGCGACACATGTCCTTCGCACAGAGTTGATCAGGCTGTCGTACACGTCGATCCAGAGCATCCCAAATATGCTACATTTGCCTGTTGATTCTGGCCTGTGGAAATGCTGTCCCACTCCTCTTCAATGGCTGTGCGAAGTTGCTGGATATTGGCGGGACCTGGAACACGTTTTCGTACACGTCGATCCAGAGCATCCCAAACATGCCTAATAGGTGACGTCTGGTGAGTATGCAGGCCATGGAAGAACTGGGACATTTTCAGCTTCCAGGAATTGTGTACAGATCCTTGCGACATGGGGCCGTGCATTATCATGCTGAAACATGAGGTGATGGCGGCGGATCAATGGCACGACAATGGGCCTCAGGATCTCGTTACGGTAGCTCTGTGCATTCAAATTGCCATCAAACGCAATTGTGTTCGTTGTCCGTAGCTTATGCTTGCCCATACCATAACCCCACCACCACGGGACACTCTGTTCACAACGTTGACATCAGCAAACCGCTCGCCCACACAACGCCATACGCGCTTGTCTGCCATCTGCCCAGTACAGTTGAAACTGGGATTCATTCGTGAGGAGCACACTTCTCCAGCGTGCCAGCGGCCATCGAAGGTGAGCATTTGCCCAGTGAAGTTGGTTACGACGCAAAACTGCAGTCAGATCAAGACCCTGGTGAGGACAACGAGCACACAGATGAGCTTCCCCGAGACGGTTTCTGACAGTTTGTACAGACATTTTTCGGTTGTGCAAAACCCACTTGTGCAAACCCACAAACCCACTTTCTCAGACAATCCCACAGGTGAAGAAGCCGGATGTGGAGGTCCTGGGCTGGCCTGCTTACATGTGATCTGTGGTTTTGAGGCCGGATGGACGTACTGCCAAATTCTCTAAAACTACGTTGGAGGCGGCTTATGGTAGAGAAATGAACATTAAATTATCAGGCAACAGCTCTGGTGGACATTCCTGCATTCAGCATGCCAATTGCAAGCTCCCTCAAAACTTGAAAAATGTGTGGCATTGTGTTGTGTGACAAAACTGCACATTTTAGAGTGGCCTTTTATTGTCCCCAGCACAAGGTGCACCTGAGTAATGACCATGCTGTTTAATCAGCTTCTTGATATCCCACACCTTTCAGGTGGATGGATTATCTTGGCAAAAAAGAAATGCTCACTAACAGTGATAAACAAATTTGTGCACAAAATTTGAGAGATAAGATTTTGTGCGTATGGACAATTTCAGGGATCTTTTATTTCAGCTCATGAAACATCGGACCAACACTTTTACGTTGCGTTTATATTTTTGTTCAGTGTATTTCAGAAGAACAGAATATGAGTTGGCCTACTGTATGTTATCTGGCTATGCTCCATGCCATAGGCTGTAGGCTTTTTCATTTAGCTGACAAGATATGCTTATAAATCCTGTGCCATTATTTTATATTATATAATTTTATAGTGAGAATAATATAATTGAACTTAGCTGAATAAAATAGAAAGTATATTTTTCCCATTCTGGATCGAGTGTGCATATGAAGTGGCTATGTTGAGCGTAAAAGTGATAATTTGAAACAGGTCCTATACGTTATTTAGAGTTATTTGCCAAGTTTAGTTGTGAATGATACAAACCTTAGAATACAGTGGGGGAAAAAAGTATTTAGTCAGCCACCAATTGCGCAAGTTCTCCCACTTAAAAAGATGAGAGGCCTGTAATTTTCATCATAGGTACACGTCAACTATGACAGACAAATTGAGATTTTTTTTCTCCAGAAAATCACACTGTAGGATTTTTTATGAATTTATTTGCAAATTATGGTGGAAAATAAGTATTTGGTCACCTACAAACAAGCAAGATTTCTGGCTCTCACAGACCTGTAACTTCTTCTTTAAGAGGCTCCTCTGTCCTCCACTCGTTACCTGTATTAATGGCACCTGTTTGAACTTGTTATCAGTATAAAAGACACCTGTCCACAACCTCAAACAGTCACACTCCAAGCTCCACTATGGCCAAGACCAAAGAGCTGTCAAAGGACACCAGAAACAAAATTGTAGACCTTCCCCAGGCTGGGAAGACTGAATCTGCAATAGGTAAGCAGCTTGGTTTGAAGAAATCAACTGTGGGAGCAATTATTAGGAAATGGAAGACATACAAGACCACTGATAATCTCCCTCGATCTGGGGCTCCACGCAAGATCTCACCCTGTGGGGTCAAAATGATCACAAGAACAGTGAGCAAAAATCCCAGAACCACACGGGGGGACCTAGTGAATGACCTGCAGAGAGCTGGGACCAAAGTAACAAAGCCTACCATCAGTAACACACTACGCCGCCAGGGACTCAAATCCTGCAGTGCCAGACGTGTCCCCCTGCTTAAGCCAGTACATGTCCAGGCCCGTCTGAAGTTTGCTAGAGTGCATTTGGATGATCCAGAAGAGGATTGGGAGAATGTCATATGGTCAGATGAAACCAAAATATAACTTTTTGGTAAAAACTCAACTCATCGTGTTTGGAGGACAAAGAATGCTGAGTTGCATCCAAAGAACACCATACCTAATGTGAAGCATGGGGGTGGAAACATCATGCTTTGGGGCTGCTTTTCTGCAAAGGGACCAGGACGACTGATCCGTGTAAAGGAAAGAATGAATGGGGCCATGTATCGTGAGATTTTGAATGAAAACCTCCTTCCATCAGCAAGGGCATTGAAGATGAAACGTGGCTGGGTCTTTCAGCATGACAATGATCCCAAACACACCGCCCGGGCAACGAAGGCGTGGCTTCGTAAGAAGCATTTCAAGGTCCTGGAGTGGCCTAGCCAGTCTCCAGATCTCAACCCCATAGAAAATCTTTGGAGGGAGTTGAAAGTCTGTGTTGCCCAGCGACAGCCCCAAAACATCACTGCTCTAGAGGAGATCTGCATGGAGGAATGGGCCAAAATACCAGCAACAGTGTGTGGAAACCTTGTGAAGACTTACAGAAAACGTTTGACCTGTGTCATTGCCAACAAAGGGTATATAACAAAGTATTGAGAAACTTTTGTTATTGACCAAATAGTTATTTTCCACCATAATTTGCAAATAAATTCGTTAAAAATCCTACAATGTGATTTTCTGGAATTTTCTTTCTCATTTTGTCTGTCATAGTTGACGTGTACCTATGATGAAAATTACAGGCCTCTCTCATCTTTTTAAGTGGGAGAACTTGCACAATTGGTGGCTGACTAAATACTTTTTTTCCCCACTGTATGTAAAATTGGTTTTGATTTAGAATGGCCCATTATGAAATGGGCAGAAACAAGAGCAGGGGGAAAAAAGACATGTCAGCCGTATGCACTCGAATAGCGAATGGAGGCCGCTTTCTCGCCTGTTCGTTTTTCAATCATGCTGGCTATTCTGGTTATTTCACTCCAGGCATCAACCACTGTTTGAGGAGCATGCAGCCTCTCGCTGCGCGACAAGTCATATTCCTCTGTATGCCATGGGCTCTCCAACCCTGTTCCTGCAGCTATCTAGTGCTTAATTTGGGAAAACACATGACATATGTTAGGGAACATCGATAGTAACATGTTTTCACAACAAAAAAATATAAAAAATACCTTATTACTAGGCTATTCAAAATCAAATACATATTCACTATAATTGTAGGCTAAAACTCTGTAAGCTGCCCTGCACAATCAATGAACCAAAAGCATTGCCTAGGCCAATACGTTCTCTCCTAAACTCATGGATAGAACGTTTGGAGCGTAGCATAAGGTAACCAGTCCATCCACTATGCACAATAATAGATTCCACACTCAAAGGCCATTACTAGAATTTGTTCAGTTTTGGAGTATAGGCTAGACCAATTATGCACCAAAGACATCTTAAAATCAGTAATTTTTGTAATGTTTTTCTGCCGTGCGTAATTTGTGATAGACCAGGGTTCTCCAACCTTTTCTAGCATGAGAGCTACTTTTAAAAAATGAAACGTTGCGAGCTACTCATGTTTTTCTAGCTTTCAAATAGGTACACTCTTCTCTTCTCGTCTCCCCTGCAACTCTTCCCCGGGTCCTTAGTGTACAAGAGAAAGTAGCAAACGTTGTTAATAAACAACTCTAAGTGGGGGCCCTATAAAATCTGTTTTACATTTTCCCAAATTATGTTTTCGGTTATATTTTTCCTGGTTTTAGATTTTTATTTTACTCTCAAAATTACAATTGCTCATAGAGAAACAACGAAATTGGATGTTCTGAGTCCATGAAAATGCTTAAATCACATCTGAAGACCATTTATTGGGGGTCTGGAAGAAAACAAACACATTTATATGTTTGAGTGTAATTCCCCTTTAATTGCACATCTGGCCCTTTAATTGAGCATCTGGCCCTTGAGGAATGTGCCGTCTAGTGATGGTTCTGTACTGCTGCTGTTCATTTCATGGTAAAGTTTCCAAATAACAAATAAAATAATAGATACAAATGATATACTTATGATATACTTCTGCCAGGTAAGACTACTCTGCAGTTAACCTTTAATTGAGAAGGTTTTGGGGGAAATGTTTCTGTCAACCCATAAGACGGTTGTCACATCAACTGGCTACACACAGAGTGACAGACAAACACTCGCACCACACAGACAGACAGGGGCTACTCATAAATGGGCTACTGGCAGCTCGTGATCGACCCTTTGGAGACCCCAGCAGTAAACTATGTATTGTATAATGGCACAATCATTATTTTAATTCCGAGTTTTTTTTTCGGGCTTAAGCTCTAATATGCGTATGGGCGTTTTGAATTAATCATCACCTTAGAAAGCACTGTCCATTTCGTTGTTAGGCTTTGAAACAACATCCACAAAGACCATGTTTTTCACTCAGTTTCTCCCAGTTTGAACTTCTTTATTCAAATTGATCAATCACAGTGAAGTGATTTTTATTTTATACCTATTTTTTTTTTACCCCCTTTTCGTGATATCCAATTGCGATCCAATTACGATCTTGTCTCATCGCTGCAACTCCCCAACGGGCTTAGGAGAGGCGAAGGTCGAGTCATGCGTCCTCCGATACACGACCTGTCAAACCGCGCTTCTTAACACCCGCCCGCTTAACCCGGAAGCCAGCTGTACCAATGTGTCAGAGGAAACACCGTTCACCTGACAACCGAAGTCAGCCTGCAGGCGCCCGGCCCACCACAAGGAGTCGCTAGAGCGCGATGAGCCAAGTAAAGCCCCGCCGGCCAAACCCTCCCCTAACCTGGACGACGCTGGGCCAATTGTGCGCCACCCTATGGGACTCCCGATCACGGCCGGTTGTGGCCTGGGATCGAACCTGGGTCTGTAGTGACGCCACAAGCACTGTGATGCAGTGCCTTAGACCGCTGCGCCACTCGGGAGGCCCCATGAAGTGAGTTTTAAAAGCACAATACTGTTTTGATGATACGTTTTTTATGTGATTTTTGATTGCATTTTCATTGATGTCAGAGTGGTTAGAGGGACAATAGAGCCCTGAGTACCAGGCTGTTAGCGACCTGATGGTCGTTAGAGAGTTGGGTACTACTAATGCATGTCCAGAGTGCATAAGAGGAGATTACCGTGACTCAGCGGTCACATGGAATTTTACTGCGGTCATGACAGCCGGTGTGGTGGTAATATGGTCACCGCAACAGCCCTAGAGGGGGAGAGGGTGGTGATAGTGAGTAAATCCCTGAGTGGATGAATGAGTGAAAGAGCTAGGAAGTGAATGGGTGAGAGAGTGAGCGAGATGGAGAAAGGGGGAGGAGAAATGCCACTAACCTCATCTACAGCTCTCTTATAGCTCTAAAGAGGTTGGAGAGAAACGCAGAGCGGGGAAAGAGGAGGGAGAGAATAAAAAAGGAATGTGGGAGGGACAGAGATGAGAGAAGACGAAAGAGATGAGACATGTATTGGTTAGTTCAAAGAAGAGAATGGGTTGTGTTTTTTCTGTACTCACCGCGGGCCTGCTAGGTCGTGTCAGTGTCACATCTCTGTTCTCTTCTTTGGTCTCCTGGGCCGGTGCCCCAGACCCCTCCGCTTTATTGGCCCCTGTCAACCAATCACATCACTGCTCACTAAATAGTCAACCAACCACATCTTCTCTCTGACTGTATAGAGCAGGGGTGTCAAACGTACGGCTCGCGGGCCGGATCAGGCCCGCAAACGGGTTTAATCCGGCCCGCGAGATGATTTAAAAAAAAAAAAAAAAAAAAAAAAAAAAGTGTTTTAATTTTGTAAAGTATAAAAATGCGCTGCAATTTTTCAATAAAATAAACTGCTGTTCCAATTGCGCCCACTGGATGGCGCAATAGCAATTGTGTTAAGCAAGCAAACTGTTTATACCGGGGCAGAGCAAGTAGGTCAAGCACGTGCAATGAGCAATGAGCTACTTTGTTTTGCCCGCAATATTTATTACGGCTTCTACTTTTAACATTATGTGCTTTGGCACCCTCATTGCCCCAATATGTCTATGTCAAAAAAGAGAAAAGTGGACGCAGAGTGCAGTGTTCCAAGAAAAATGGTCATCCTATTTAATCACGGAATTGAATGGGAAAGCTGTATGTTTGGTGTGTTCAGAGCATGTTGCAGTGCTGAAAGAATATAACCTTCGTCGCCACTATGTGAGTCTTCATGCCGACAAATATGACAACTTTCAAGGACAGCGGAGATGAGAGAAGGTGAATGAACTGTTGGCGGGTCTGAAGAAACAGCAGTCTGTGTTTACTCACAGCCGAGACATCAGTGACGCTGCAGTGAAAGCTAGCTACCTCATTGCTAATGAAATCGCAGTGGCTTCAAAACCATTTAGTGAGGGTGAATTTGTAAAAACATGCATGATGAAGGCAGCAGAGATTGTGTGCCCTGAAAAGCGGCAGGCTTTTGCAAATATCAGCCTGACAAGAAACACAGTTGCAGACAGGATTTCCGATCTTTCAGTGGATTTGGACAGCCAGTTGAAGCAAAAAGTAAAGTCATTTATTGCGTTTTCGGTTGCAATTGATGAAAGCACGGACATTACAGATGTTGCACAACTGGCCATTTTTTCATCCACGGAGTTGATGACACATTGACCGTCACCGAGGAGTTCGTGGAGTTGGTGCCGATGACAGATACAACGACAGCAGCTGATATTTTTACCGCACTCGTTGGTGTGCTGGACAGGGTCGGAGTGGACTGGTCCCGCGCTGTCAGCCTGGCTACAGATGGTGCGCCCTCAATGATCGGGAAAAAAGCAGGCGTTGTGACAAAGTTCAGAGAGAAAGTGCAATCTGCAAATGGAGGACGTGATTTTTTGACTTTTCACTGTATTTTGCACCAGGAGGCTTTGTGTTGCAAGTCATTAAAGATGGATAACGTCATGAAGGTGGTCATCCAAACTGTTCATTTCATCCGATCCAGAAGCCTGAATCACCGTCAGTTTGACAGCCTTCTCAGAGAGAAAGACCACATCTATGGCCTGCCATACCACACTGAGGTAAGATGGTTAAGCCGAGGTGCTGTGCTGAGGCGTTTCTTTGATTTACGAGAAGAAATTGAACAGTTCATGGAAGAAAAAGGCAAACCAGTGTTAGAATTTCATTCCGCAGAATGGATGCCGGACCTTGCATTTATGGTGGATGTTACAGAGCACCTGAATAACTTGAACAAACAGCTGCAAGGGCGCAACAAAGTTGTCACACAGTATTATGACAGCATACGTTCTCTCAAGTTGAAGCTGTCATTGTGGGAGACGCAACTTGCCGGTGGTGATGCAGCTCACTTCCCCTGTCTGAAAAATGTGTGCGCGACCCAACATGTGGCAGACATGAAGCGGTTCAAAGATAAAATAACGGGACTGTTACGGGAGTTTGAGCAACGCTTTCAGATTTATGTTTATATGTTGATGTGCTATTGTTTTTAATTGATTTTATTTTATTTGTATATTTAACCTATTCTTGACTCTGTGGTTCTTGCACTTGTTTGGGGAACAGGATTTCATTATTTTTATCTACATTTCTGCCTGAGAAATGACACCCTGATATAGTTCTGTGATCTGTGATATACTTCTGTGAATCACTGAGGCATTGTGTGTTCTTTGTCCTCAGAACTTTCAAATAACTTGAGGTGTTTTATGATTAATAGTGATGTTGTGCTTTTGGACACTGTCCTCAGGCTCCAGCTTTATGTTTATATGTTTTTATGTTGATGTGCTATTGTTTTTAATTGATTTTATCTTATTTGTATATTTAACCTATTATTGACTCTGTGGTTCTTGCACTTGTTTGGGGAACAGGATTTCATTATTTTTATCTACATTTCTGCCTGAGAAATGACACCCTGATATAGTTCTGTGATCTGTGAAACAGTTCTGCGAATCACTGAGGCATTGTGTGTTTGTGTGTTCTTTGTCCTCAGAACTTTCAAATAACTTGAGGTGTTTTATGATTAATAGTGATGTTGTGCTTTTGGACACTGTCCTCAGGCTCCAGCTTTATGTTTATATGTTTTTATGTTGATGTGCTATTGTTTTTAATTGATTTTATTTTATTTGTATATTTAACCTATTCTTGACTCTGTGGTTCTTGCACTTGTTTGGGGAACAGGATTTCATTATTTTTATCTACATTTCTGCCTGAGAAATGACACCCTGATATAGTTCTGTGATCTGTGATATACTTCTGTGAATCACTGAGGCATTGTGTGTTCTTTGTCCTCAGAACTTTCAAATAACTTGAGGTGTTTTATGATTAATAGTGATGTTGTGCTTTTGGACACTGTCCTCAGGCTCCAGCTTTATGTTTATATGTTTTTATGTTGATGTGCTATTGTTTTTAATTGATTTTATTTTATTTGTATATTTAACCTATTCTTGACTCTGTGGTTCTTGCACTTGTTTGGGGAACAGGATTTCATTATTTTTATCTACATTTCTGCCTGAGAAATGACACCCTGATATAGTTCTGTGATCTGTGAAACAGTTCTGTTAATCACTGAGGCATTGTGTGTTTGTGTGTTCTTTAGAATTTTCAAATAAACTTGACGTGTTTTATGATTAATAGTGATGTTGTGCTTGTACTATTTTGGACACACTGTCCTCAGGCTCCAGCTTTATGTTGTATGTTGATCGTATTAAAACAAAGAAAACAATCTGAAGTTGTTGTTTTTAAGTTATATATACACCATGATTTTTCCGGTCCGGCCCACTTGGGAATAGATTTTCCTCCATGTGGCCCCTGAGCTAAAATGAGTTTGACACCCCTGGTATAGAGTCTTAAGGGTTGAAACATTTACAGTAACACACATGGGAATCTGTGTGTGGTGGTGTTTGTGTGTACCTCTTTCGTTGCTGCCCCCCTGGGAGGAAGGGGTAGAGGAACTGGAGGAGCTGCCGCTGCTCTTCCTCTTCAGGGGAGTTTCCATGGGAACATCAGCCCTCCGCAGGTCTGGGTTACTATGGCAACACACAAAAACTGCCTGATTCACAAAGGAACATGGCGTTTGTGTATGTGTGTATAGTATATATGTGTGTGTGTGTACCTGGCCCGTATCAGGTTGGCTCCAGCTCTAGGAGCAAGGCCCCCAGGTCCGTTCCCAGGAGAGTTCTTCCTGACCAGGGCTGGAGAGATAGACGTGGTCCTCTGGGGCACCTGCACATACACACACGTGTGTTTTACTATCCTTGTGGGGACCAAACAATTGATTCCCCTTCAAAATCCTAATTTCTCTAACCCCTAACCCTAATCCTAAAATAGCCTTTTCCATGAGGGGACCGGCAAAATGTCCGAACTTGTCCGAATTTTCCTTGTTGTACTATCCTTGTGAGGACTTCTGGTCCCCACAAGGATAGTAAAACCAAACACACACACACACACACACACACACACACACACACACACACACACACACACACACACACACACACACACACACACACACACACACACACACACACACAGAACCAATAAAAAACAGTTAGAAAAGGTCTAAGTGGGACACAGAGTGTCTGAGTAGATCATATACTGTATTCTCAATCTCAAACTAAGTTTGCTAAACTGTATGTACATAGTGATATGAGATAAACAATTGTAAGGGGCACCAAAAGTTGAGACATTGCATTCCAGACACAAACCAACAGACATTGTCATGCAGACCTTGGGAGGTAGGTCTAGGTCCATTCGTAGCCAGGAGCTGCGGTCCAGTTTGTCGAGCGGGGGAGCGAGGCGGGGGAGAGGTATAGAAGGAGGGGTGTCTGAGGTAGGGTCAGAGTTCTGGCGGGGCATGGGGGGGCGGCTGGGGGATGGGGAGGGGGACAGACCCGTGACCCCTGCAGGGTCGTGAAGAGACTGGGACCCAGACAGACCATGGGACTTCACCTGCACCAGGTGGGCCATCTGACAAGACCAGACCAGGACCAGACCAGAGGAGCAGGATCATACATCAGGACCAGGCAGGTAGAGGAGCAGGTGTAGAGGAGGAAGAGAGAGGAGCCGGGAGAGAGGAGAGGGGGAGGGAGGTGAGGAAATGAACAGGGGAGGGAGAGGGGGAAAGGGAGGAGAAGGAAGGGGATAGGGAGGATAGGTGGAGGGAGGTGAGGAAGGTAGAGGGGGAGGGAGGTGAGGAAGGTAGAGTGGGAGGGAAAGGGGAAATGAAAGGAGGAGAAACAAACATCAAAAAGGGTAAACGTGCACATACATATACTGTACACATGCACCCACACCCTTCCACTCCCCCACACACACACACCTGTGGTTCTACGGAGCGGTGCATGGGGGGTGTTCGGGCCTGCTGTATGCCCCCGCTGCTGAAGGACTCTGAGCGGGGGGGCAGGGATGGGTCGGAGATACGGTTGGACACTTTATGTTGCAGCGCTGGAGAACTCTGTCTGTTCAGCTTGGAACGCTCTTCCACCTGACACACACACGCACGCACACACACCCGCACACACAGAGCACAATCATTTATATTGGCCGTCAGTGACATATTTATCAATGCATGTATGTTTGTGTGTCTTGTGTGACATGTGTGTCAAACCTCCAGTTTCCCTCAGAGCCGTTACCATGGAGGAGAAGCCATGTTCAGGAGAGACCAGAGACAGACCTGGCTACAGTCTGCATGTGTGTGTACGTGCCTGTGTGTGTACCGGTGTGTGTGTGTGTACCGGTGTGTGTGTCTATAGGGAAGTAGATACACCCGTGTGGGCTGAGACAGATATAGCCACGGCTGGCCTACATCAGTTCACAGTGGCCACTGGGGGGCAAGCCTGGTGTGGTGTGTGTGGCCTGGATCTAGGCTAAATCAGGAGCTGCAGTGTGTCCCTGAGAGAAGCATGGAGCCTGAACATGAAGCAGACTAAAACATTCAGTTTGAAGAACTGAGATTCTGAAGGAGACAGACCAGTCTGTGGTAAAGACCTCTAGAGGAAGAGAGAGATGGGAGGAAGGGGTTAATGAAACAGTTACAGACGATAATCTGGAAATGACAAGTCTGTTAGTCTCTGAGAGTACATCTATAACCATGCCATGCACCATTCCAGAATGTAGAGAAGGAAAAAAGCTGTTCTAGAAAACACCAGCCACCATTCTAGAAAACACCAGCAACCATTCTAAAACATAGAACATTCCAGGCAGGGTTTTTTCAGGAGTCCGTCCCCTGGTGCAAGGGAAGAGAAAATGGTTAATAGGGAAAGGAGAGTCACGTCCAGAAGAAAGGAGTGAAGGGAAAGAGAGAGAGCTCCCCAGACACACCAGTCAAGGATTAATGTTAGTCCACCTCTGGAGAGAGAGGGGGGACAAGGAAGTGGATCAGACACACAGGAAGTGGGTGTGTCTCCCTGACTGACCAGACGACCTGGACACCTCCCCCTAGACTCCTGGACTCCTCCCTCAGGGCTCCTCCTTCTCGCCTCAGGATGACGCAGGATTGGATAAGAGGAGTCAGGGACAGGATCAGAGGCACAGGACACACGTATACACGGAACGGTCACATTATCAGATTGGAGGAGCCTCTCTCCAGAGTTGCTTGATTGGGCAGGGTAGGAGGGGGGGCGGGAGCGGGGGGTGTAACCAGGGAGCAGGAGGAGGTGTGATAGGCTGGCTTCTCGAGGCTGGTTAAAGGAGTGGTGCTTCTTGGGAGGTATACGAGGGGAGTTACTCTGGGCTCGACGCATCACCTAGAGACAGGGGGCATCATACACAACATCACACACATATACAGGTGGACATACTGTCATTTTACACACACACTTGTCTACTAATCAAGCACACACACACATTACCATGGCAGAACCTGAACAACACTTTTAGAACTAACACATAAACCAGTAGAGGAGCTGTCCATGATGGAGACGCTGTGTGTGTCGGAGTAAGAGAGAGACGTTGTCATATATCTTATAGTTCAGACATTGCAACGCTACAGGGATCCAACTCTTCAGAAAACCAAAATCCTGCTTTTGGAAGCGAGAAAGAGAGATCATTGTAGGAGACATGATGTAAATGTTGTAAAATATACTGCTGGTGTAACCACATAAACTGAACCCATCTACGAGTGCTGTGTTAACAGTACCTCCTTGGCCCAGGCAGGTTTGTCGTTATTGGGGGCTGTGTCTTTGTAGTGGTACAGCTGTTTGTTGTCTTGTGGCCGTGGCTCCTGCTGCTGCTGTAAGGACACCAGGTAGGCCCTCTCCTGCTGCAACTGTCTCTGGAGCCGCTCAGCCTGGCGCTGCTCCTCAATCTGCTTACGCTTGTACTCCTGTAGTTACACGCACACATACAGTTTACACAGGGAGGAATGCAACGACTCAATGTATGTGCTGGATCCACAAGAGAGATATGGGGTTTTTGTGGAGGCAACACTGAGATGTGGAGTAGGAGTAGAGGGCTAGATAGCCATAGTGAAGCAGTGGCATGTCCAGAGGGTGGCCCACGGCCCCCCTGAAATCTGATCGACAACCCTGGTGGCCCCCCCCAGAAATTCTGAGATCTGATAGGTCGTTACTCAAGTTGATCAACTCAATGAGGCGGGACCAGCGGCACGTTGTGCAAGTAATTTCTGATCTGATGTCAGTATTACACCTTCCTCAAGTAGCATTCAGGGCAGGGAAGCTGATTCCAGCAAACACTCAGTAGCATCTTCACCAGGACTGGGCCAGCCCACCCCTGGTGTCAATGTTGAACTAGTGTCAATGTTGATTAATCACAATCCTGCAATAAATAGAGGCTTATATCATTATAATTTATGTGTTGGCTGTTTAGTCTAACTGCACATATTTGTGGAGTTTGTCTTCACAGTACAATCCTGTCCTGCCATAAATGGAAGAGTTGAGCGCTTGTCAAACACCATCCATCTATGATGAGCCTGTCCTCCACTGCTACTCCCTAGAATATTGAACTATAAACGCCGTTAATAAATGTTTTAGGTTAAAATAATTTGTCTTAGACAGTTTTTCAAACAAGCTTTGCCATCTGTGCGGTCCGTCCTCCTCAATCTTTCAAGTCACCAGCCTCCACTGGCGTTGAACCATCATAATTATATTGGA
>NC_140021.1:12575795-12733295 GCF_964263955.1 Coregonus lavaretus | reverse complement strand
TACGGTTCAGGTGGGCATGATAGAGTAAAGACCATGCTGGTCTTCCCAACACTGCTCTACCTCCTCCAGTCTCCTCCTCTGTTCTTTCTGCTCCTCTATGCGTTTCTGTCGTTCTGCCAACAGGAGGCGTTTGTGTTCCTCATTCTGCTGTTGCTCCAACTGCTGCCGCCTCAGAGCCTCAGAACGCTCCTTATTGGCCAGCTGCAGCCGCAGGAAGTCCCGCCTCAACGTCGACTCCCCAGGGATGTTGATGATGGAGCTGGACAAGGACCAATGAGAGAAGAGATAGGAGAGGGAAGGTTTATGAGCGTAAATCCCTTTTGGAAGCAAATACGCATGCACACACCAGTGCATGTACGCACAAGCACAGAAAACCCCCACCTTGGCTCCCCCATATCCCGTTCCTCCTCCTCTTCCTCACTGCCACTGTACTCATACTCAGTCTCATCTGTAACACATGGTTAGAAACACACACACACATTAACCAGTTACAAACACACGTCAATGGCAGACACAATGGGATCTGAGCCCTCTGTTGTGTGTGTGTGTGTGTGCCTCACCCCTCTCTCCGCGTTTCTTCTTGGTTCTGTCGATGTGGTCCTTCAGTTGGATGCGGACCTGTCGTTCGTTGGGCAGCTCTCTGATGAAGGGGTGCTTCAACAGCTGTTCTGTGTTGGGTCTCTGACCATGACTCTTCACTAAGCAACTCTCGATGAACGACTGGAACTTCTTAGACCTGAACGTATACAGAGACAACATAGTGTGTGTTTGTGTGAGTGCGCGCGTGTGTGTGTGTGTGTGGTAACTCACCACTTCTTGGACTTGAGTCTGGGGGCAGGGTTCCTGGGGATCAGGAAGAGAGCCCTCATTGGGTGCATGTCACACAGTGCTGCAGAGGAAGAGAAAGGGTTAACACCAGAGCCTTGACACACACACACAATACCCATCTCAGGATACCCCCAATAACAAACCACAACACCTCCAACCAACGCACAAAACATCTGATAGTGTCTAATGCCACGGTATTGTGCCAGCCTGTGTGTGGTAGGTGCTGGTACTTACGCGGTGCTCCTTCTGCCATCTCTATAGCTGTAATACCCAGAGACCACAGATCACTCTGAGAGAGAGAAAGAGAGAGATAAGTTAGGAGCGATGGAGAAGATGAGAAGGGAAAATACACTAAACCCTCAAAGAAACACACGCATACACACACAGCCAGCTAAGGTACCTTGAAGTCGTAGGTGGCCTCAGGATTTTCGTCGCAGGCGATGACTTCAGGAGCCATCCAATAGGGCGTCCCTATAAACGTGTTCCTCCTTCCCACCGTACGGTCCAACTGGGCACTCACACCGAAGTCCACTGGAACATATGCACACAAACACACACACTCATGTTTAAACAGTTTGCTGTCTGTCTGCCTGTCTGTCTGTCTGCCGGCTGGCCGGCCTGCCTGCCTGCCTGCTTGCCTGCCTCACCCAGTTTGACCTCTGCGTTCTCTGTCAGCAGGACGTTCTGACCCTTGATGTCTCTGTGGATGACCTTATGTTGGTGGAGATGGGTCAGACCCTAGCGATAGAAAGAGGTTGGTAATTATAAGACATTATTTCAGTAGGTCTCATTCCAAATGTGTTGATTGCATTAGTTCTACATAGAGGGTGGTACCCTAAGGATCTCTCTGCAGATGTAGGCAATCCACTCCTCCTTCAGAGAGTTCCCCTTGGTGTTCTTAATCAGATCTGTTACTGAGCCTGCCCCACAGAACTCCATCACCAACTACACAGACAGAGAGAGAGAGAGACAGACAGAGAGAGACAGAGAGAGAGAGAGACAGAGACAGAGACAGAGACAGACAGAGAGAGAGGTTTAACACACACCAAACTCACTCACAGTCAGGGAAAAAAGTATTTGATCCCCTGCTGATTTTGTATGTTTGCCCACTGACAAAGAAATGATCAGTCTATAATTTTAATGGTAGGTTTATTTGAACAGTGAGAGACAGAATAACAACAACAAAAAATCCAGAAAAAATGCATGTCAAAAATGTTATAAATTGATTTCATTTTAATGAGGGAAATAAGTATTTGACCCCCTCTCAATCAGAAAGATTTCTGGCTACCAGGTGTCTTTTATACAGGTAACGAGCTGAGATTAGGAGCACACTCTTAAAGGGAGTGCTCCTAATCTCAGCTTGTTACCTGTATAAAAGACACCTGTCCACAGAAGCAATCAATCAATCAGATTCCAAACTCTCCACCATGGCCAAGACCAAAAAGCTCTCCAAGGATGTCAGGGACAAGATTGTAGACCTACACAAGGCTGGAATGGGCTACAAGACCATCGCCAAGCAGCTTGGTGAGAAGGTGAGAACAGTTGGTGCGATTATTCGCAAATGGAAGAAACACAAAAGAACTGTCAATCTCCCTCGGCCTGGGGCACCATGCAAGATCTCACCTCGTGGAGTTGCAATGATCATGAGAACCGTCAAACATGGAGGTGGAAACATTATGCTTTGGGGGTGTTTTTCTGCTAAGGGGACAGGACAATTTCACCGCATCAAAGGGACAATGGACGGGGCCATGTACCGTCAAATCTTGGGTGAGAACCTCCTTCCCTCAGCCAGGGCATTGAAAATGGGTTGTGGATGGGTATTCCAGCATGACAATGACCCAAAACACACAGCCAAGGCCACAAAGGAGTGGCTCAAGAAGAAGCACATTAAGGTCCTGGAGTGGCCTAGCCAATGTCCAGACCTTAATCCCATAGAAAATCTGTGGAGGGAGCTGAAGGTTCGAGTTGCCAAATGTCAGCCTCGAAACCTTAATGACTTGGAGAAGATCTGCAAAGAGGAGTGGGACAAAATCCTTCCTGAGATGTGTGCAAACCTGGTGGCCAACTACAAGAAACGTCTGACCTCTGTGATTGCCAACAAGGGTTTTGCCACCAAGTACTAAGTAATGTTTTGCAGAGGGGTCAAATACTTATTTCCCTCATTAAAATGCAAATCCATTTATAACATTTTTGACATGCGTTTTTCTGGATTTTGTTGTTGTTATTCTGTCTCTCACTGTTCAAATAAACCTACCATTAAAATTATAGACTGATCATGTCTTTGTCACTGGGCAAACGTACAAAATCAGCATGGGATCAAATACTTTTTTCCCCTCACTGTACAAACACTTACGTACCCATAGCTGGTCGTCGATACCAGGTGGATTTTTCTTGACGAAGGCACCATAGTAGGTAGCAATGTTCCGATGGTGGCTGTACTTCTTCAACATGTTGATCTCTGCTTTAATCTCCTCTTCCTCATCCTGGAACACACACACACACACACACACACACACACACACACAAACACCTTATAGTGATACAAACACCTTATAGTGATATACACACACACAAACACAGTTGAGAACAATTTGGGATAGCTTTCTTTATTTTTGTGTGTGTGTGTGCACGTGCGTGCATGTGACTTACGCCAGTGACGTCCATAACTTTGATGGCTGCAAGCTGGCCTGTTTTGACATGCCGACCCTGAAAAAAGAGAGAGAGTGAGAGAGAGAATCTGAAATAAATCTGTTTCGCCAACAATACCATCCTGTAATCTGTGTGTGTTTTGGTCTCAGAGCCACAGCCTGTCATCCAGCTCTCAGCCCGACCAAGATGGCTGACCGCCAGCAGGCCAACACATACGACTGCCGCTGATGCGCATTGACAAGGTTCCATCTAGATTTACTGTATATCAGTTGCCAGCAGACGCAGTTACTTTACAGTAGGGAAGTTAAATAATACAAAAAACATCACGTAAGATAAGATGCTCTTTATAGAGCGGAAGAATTCACACATCACCACCATAACACACAGAAACACACGCACGCACTTCCTCATGGTAGCCTAGCAACAGGCCTGGCACGTTGTTTAGTCATTGTAGTCCAGACAGGCAGACATGTGAGCTGGGGTTACAACACACACAAACACACCGTATCTGTTTCTCAGTATTGCATCAGACACACTGAATGTATTTGACAGGCAAAGAAGCTGAACCAAACTGTTAAAAGTCACTCTTCTGTTCTCTATAAGGTGTCGAAAGCGTTCCACATGGATGCTGGCCCATGTTGACTCCCACAGTTGTGTCAAGTTGGCTGGATGTCCTTTGGGTGGTGGACCATTCTTGATACACACGGGGAACTGTTGAGCGTGAAAAACCCAACAGCGTTGCAGTTCTTGACACACTCAAACCGGTGTGCCCGGCACCTACTACCATACCCCGTTCCAAGGCACTTAAATATTTTGTCTTGCCCATTCACCTTCTGAATGGTACACATACAGTTGAAGTCGGAAGTTTACATACACTTAGGTTGGAGTCATTAAAACTTGTTTTTCAACCACTCCACAAATGTCTTGTATACAAACTATAGTTTTATCTACTTTGTGCATGACACAAGTAATATTTCCAACAATTGTTTACAGACAGATTATTTAACTTATAATTCACTGTATCACAATTCCAGTGGGTCAGAAGTTTACATACACTGAGTTCACTGCACCTTTAAACAGCTTGGAAAATTCCAGAAAATGATGCCATGGCTTTAGAAGCTTCTGATAGGCTAATTGACATAATTTGAGTCAATTGGAGGTGTACCTGTGGATGTATTTCAAGGCGTACCTTCAAACTCAGTGTCTCTTTGCTTGACATCATGGGAAACTCAAAAGAAATCAGCCAAGACCTGGTTCATCCTTGGGAGTAATTTCCAAACGCCTGAAGGTTCCACGTTCATCTGTACAAACAATAGTACGCAAGTATAAACACCATGGGACCACGCAGCCGTCATACCGCTCAGGAAGGAGACGCGTTCTGTCTCCTAGAGATGAACGTACTTTGGTGCGAAAAGTGCAAATCAATACCAGAACAACAGCAAAGGACCTTGTGAAGATGCTGGAGGAAACAGGTACAAAAGTATCAATATCCACAGTAAGGGCGAAGCCACTGCTCCAAAACCGCCATAAAAAAGCCAGACTACGGTTTGCAACTGCACATGGGGACAAAGATCGTACTTTTTGGAGAAATGTCCTCTGGTCTGATGAAACAAAAATAGAACTGTTTGGCCATAATGACCATCGTTATGTTTGGAGGAAAAGGGGGTGGCTTGCAAGCCGAAGAACACCATCCCAACCGTGAAGCACGGGGGTGGCAGCATCATGCTGTGGAGGTGTTTTGCTGCAGGAGGGACTGGTGCACTTCACAAAATAGATGGCATCATGAGGAAGGAAAATTGTGTGGATATATTGAAGCAACATCTCAAGACATCAGTCAGGAAGTTAAAGCTTGGTCGCAAATGGGTCTTCCAAATGGACAATGACCCCAAGCATTCTTCCAAAGTTGTGGCAAAATGGCTTAAGGACAACTAAGTCAAGGTATTGGAGTGGCCATCACAAAGCCCTGACCAGCTCTGTCAGGAGGAATGGGCCAAAATTCACCCAACTTATTGTGGGAAGCTTGTGGAAGGCTACCCAAAACGTTTGACCCAAGTTGAACAATTTAAAGGAAATGCTACCAAATACTAATTGAGTGTATGTAAACTTCTGACCCACTGGGAATGTAATGTAATGAAATAAATAATTATCTCTACTATTATTCTGACATTTCACATTCTTAAAATAAAGTGGTGATCCTAACTGACCTAAGACAGGGAATTCGTACTAGGATTAAATGTCAGGAATTGTGAAAAACTGAGTTTAAATGTATTTGGCTAAGGTGTAACTTACGACTTCAACTGTACATAATCCATGTCTGAATTGTCTCAAGGCTTAAAAATCCTTCTTTAACCTGTCTGCTCCCCTTAATCTTTACTGATTGAAGTGACATGAATAAGGGATCATAGCTTTCACCTGGATTCACCTGGTCAGTCAATGTCATGGAAAGAGCAGGAGTTCCTAATGTTTTGTACACTCAGTGTATAGCGCAGATAAAAACATTACTTGACTCAATAGATATCGAAATGGATAAAACTGAATTGAACTGGATAGAGTGACATCGGAGCGGTAAACAGAAACATAAGCATCCGTAATCCAAATAAACATCCTTCCTACAGTATGTGTGTAGGGGTATGTGTGTGTGTTTGTGTGTACGGGTATGTGTGTAGGGGTATGTGTGTGTGTGTGTTTGTGTGTACGGGTATGTGTGTGTGTGTGTAGAGAAAAGGACAGAATACTCCCTTTTTAGGTGTCCTGAGGCATAGAAACACTCCTTGGTTCAGACACGCCTCACATTCCTGACCTGCCTGAGTAATGTTACTCTACTGATAAGACCCAACACGAGAGAGAGAGAGACAGACAGACAGACAAACAGACAAACAGAGCGAGACGGAGCGACAGACAGACGGAGACAGAGACGGAGACAGAGAGAGAGAGATAGAGGGGGCTATGAGACCTACTAATAAGTATTCCAGTGAAAAGCTAGAAAAGAGGAAGACAGAAAGAATGAAGGGGCTATGATACCTACTATTAAGTCTTCCAGTGAAAAGCTAGATAACATGGAAACAAATAGGCCTACAGCTTCACACTAACCCACCCATCTCTGTCTGACAAACAGTGTGTAACAGACTCCCTGTACAGCCCACCCAGGCTGTAATTCCACAAGTTAGCTTGTAACAGGTGCATCAGAGCGTTTTGACGTGAAAAGTCACCGGCAAAGAAAGCAAGTGAAACCAAGTGCACCGATACCTGGGCCCTGTCCAAAAACAACCCCTAGCTCCAAACCTCTGGTATCATGTAGATTGAATAGGTAAGAAATACTAGCTCCAAACCCCTGGTATCATGTAGATTGAATAGGTAAGAAATACTAGCTCCAAACCCCTGGTATCATGTAGATTGAATAGGTAAGAAATACTAGCTCCAAACCCCTGGTATCATGTAGATTGAATATAAGAAATACTAGCTCCACTTTTTCTTCTCAGATCTACACAAGTGCCTGGGTTTAGGGGCTAGGCCAGGGGCTAGGGCTTGTTTCTCAACCTGGCCCTGAAGTGAAAAACATGTCTGTAAATAAAACTCATCAGCTCTCTCTCCTCATTGGCAGCTCTAACAGGTCAGTGGAAGGTGACACCACAGAGTTTCTAAACCCACAGGTGCAACATCGCAATACTTCCGGGAATGCTTGCAAAGCAGACCAAACAGTGGTTTGTGGATTGAGAAGTGCGTGTTTGCATAGTACGTGCATCATTCACAGCCATTGCAATAGGAAAATGCAAGCAAACACACATACAGACACACACACAGCACTGCTATGGCCGTGTTGGGGCTTGATCCTGGTACTGCAGGTAAGATCATGTTGTGTAACGACCTGCCTGTAATGAGCCTCTCATCTCACCCAGCAAGACCAAAGGCTGTCAACACATACACGAAATGGCAAAAAAATAAAATAATGGCAGAACCCGCTTCTGCTGTTATCTCTAATATTATTCAACCGTGTGTGTGTGTGTCAGCATGAGGCTGCAGGACAGAGAGCTTAACATCTTGGTGTGAGATGACCGTTAGACCAAATGACGTGTTTCTACTCATGAGTTTATCTAGCCAATATCGCCATGACATCGCCTACAAGCGGGATTGGGGATTTCTATTGGAGAAGCAGTTTGTGCCTATCTTCATACTATACTGTCTTTGGTGACAGAGCCCATGTGGGAGGCGTCCTCAGGCACGCTGTAGGTTGAGAGTGTGTTGAGGGGTGTGTCTTACCTTGTAGACCTGCCCGTAGGTTCCATTTCCCACCAACTCCACTAGCTCAAATATACCAGCTGGGTCCTGGGGGGAAGAGAGAGAGAGAGAGAGCGAGAGAGAGAGAGAGAGAGAGAGAGAGAGAGAGAGAGAGAGAGAGAGAGCGTGAGAGAGCGAGAGAGAGCGAGAGAGAGCGAGAGCGAGAGAGAGAGAGAGACAGAGTGGATTGGAGAGAGAGAGGAGAGAAAAAGAGAGAAGGTGGTCAAGCATTGAAACTCTTTACTCAAGAATTCAGACCCTGTGGAACCTGACCCCCCCACACACACACACACACACACTAGGACTTGATGAGATCTATAGCGCTACACTGTGACTCCATAGCGAGTGTGTGTGTATGTGAAAGAGAGAGAGAGAGGAGAGAGAGAGAGAGAGAGAGAGAGAGAGAGAGAGAGAGAGAGAGAGAGAGAGAGAGAGAGAGAGAGAGAGAGAGAGAGGGGTAGAGCAGGGAATACTGGAGTTGAAATCAGCCACATACTCCCAGATGGGATTTGCAAAAAAATCGACATTCCTTTTTATTCAAGGTCGAACAGAAGCACTTCTAAACCTAGAACACTGCTCTAGAGACGGGCTGACATCTACACACAACCTCTCTCTCCCTCTTTCTCTCTCTCTCTCTAACTAGCACCACCACACACATCGATGTCTCCTCACGTGTGTGTGAGTGGCAAAGGGGGAAGCATTAGAGTCATGGGTTGGCGTGAGTGTGTGTGTGTGCCTGCGTGCATATAAGTGTGTTTGTGTGTGTTAATAGCAATGTCAATATGAATATTGTGCTAATTTTCTTGTTTTATCCACTCAATTTATGAGGGTGTCTGGAAGTTGATTCATGTATTAGTCTCCTCATTTAATCCTTGATCTCTAAATGGCCCTTGATATAAACAACTCTCAGGGAGTGAAGCTCTAAACACTTCCCCTAGGCCCTAATCACTAACCCCTCTAGATGAGAGCATTAGATATTAAACCGTAAATATGAGATTATGACCTTTATTTTCAGTGTCAAACACACGTTAGTCTACAATTTAGTCATGTAAAAACTGGCGCACTGGCATTTTCCAGCCCTAACACCAGGTTCAGCAATTTACCTGTCTTATATCAGCTCTCTTGCGCTCAGATGGGAGGGGTGGAAATATTTGAGGTGTGTCCTTAAAAACATGATCCAAAGTGCTAATTTCAGGCAGCGCTGATAGGGATATTTTAAGACCAGCCAAAAGCTGGTTTTAGCGGTAACGCAGTTGGTTATGGCATGAAATTTGACACTGAAACGCAGTCTATCCAGCTGTGACGTACACTGCCCATATAACAATAGTAGCCTAATGTGCTTTTGGTGCCTGTTTACTTCATATTTTATTTGATTAAAAACCAAGCATAGCCTTCCCTCCTCTCAATTAAGGCTTTTTTTGTCTGCCCAATGCAATCGCGAAGTATAGTCAAGACTTTTGATAAAGGGTTTGGCCCCTGAGACCGCTTGGAAATAACTATTTTTCACCAAAGCTTTATTAAAATATAAAGTTTGAGAGGAGTAAACATCGAGCTGACATTCCCTTTTTATCTATGCATTGTAGGCAGCCCCACATTATTTTAGACATGCATAAATCCCCCCAATCCATGATGTAGGCTACGTGTTCATGCCCATCATGAAAGGAGAGATGAGAATCTTATTTATAATTGATCTATAACATGTAAAAATGCCTTGTTTTCCATTTCATATGTTCAAAACCCAAGCCCTCCCTTAGGCCTAATCTAAAATATAAATAAGGCTGGTTCAACAGCAGTGATATCATTACATTTTACATTTATTTATTGTTGTTTAAAAAATAAAAAGCAAGTTGTTTTTCGTTTTATTTTATTACAACCAAACTTATTAGAATGATTCCCCTTCCTGGTATTATGGTGACAAAGTCTGTGGCGCGCTTGCAATGCAACGTCTGGAGATGTGTGAATGCGATCAGATCTGTAAAATGTTTCCGATTATGTTAATAAAACATAGGCCTATTTGGAAGCAGTATAACAGTGATTGGACATTCGCCCATTCTAATTATATTGGATCTTTGTCCAGCTACTGTGAAAGTTTGGATGTGCCTAAAACCCTCCATAGTCTGCGTTGTTTTAAGTGTGACATAGCCTATTTTTTTTTTAAGTTGTTGTTTAGTTTAGAATTTGACTAGAATTATTAGTTCTCTTTTTAGGCCTTATCAATAATGAATTGAATCTTGCTTATTGACAATGTTTGGCATGTCCATGCTCAGCCATAATGCAATTTACAGTAGCCACAAATTGATTATTCATGAAAACCCAGCCCTTTCGTGCCAAAGCTAGCATCTGTGCTGATAATTGTGCTTGTGAAAATAGCAAAAATATTTCTGACACACCCCCGGACCTATAGCACTACCGCCCAGCGCTTAGATTGACCATTGCGTTAGGTTTGTTAAAATAGAGCCCAATATGTAATGTCAGCTCTGCGTGTGTGTGTGTGTGTGTGTGTGTGTGTGTGTGTGTGTGATGCAGTGCTCTGGTCTGTCTAGGGCAGGGTTTGCCAGCAAAACATCTAAGTGGACCCCCTCTTCAAATCAAACCAAATTAACCTTTATACAGCACATTTCAGACATAGAATGCAACACAATGTACTTCACAGGAAAAAACTAATAAAAACTAATAAATAAAAACAAACATAAGAGGATAAAAAACAAAATAATAACAAAAACTGAACGACTAAAAAGCACCCTAAAGAAAAGCAAAGCTAAAAAGGAGTGTTTTAAGATCTCTTTTAAATTTGTTCACAGTGTCGGCCCCCCTCAGGTTCTCTGGCAGGCTATTCCAGAGGCTGGTGGCATAACTAAAGGCTGCCTCTCCATGCCTCTTGGTCCTAGGCTTTGGGATAGTTAAAAGGCCAGTGCCAGAGGACCTGAGGGACCTACTGGGTACATAACTTAAAACCATGTCTGACATGTATTGGGGTGCACAATCGTGGATTGCGATGCAGTGCGTTAGACCGCTGCGCCACTCGGGAGGCCAATGCTGTGCTTTCTGATAACGCTACCAAGGGGTAACATATATAAACTATATAATATATATATATAATATATATATATAATATATATATATATATATATATATATATATATATATATATATATATATATATATATATATATATATATATATATATATATATATATATATATATATATATATATATATATATATATATAATATCAATAAACTGAACAGTACCGGACCCAAAATCGAACCTTGTACATGTGATATGTATTTTATCTGAGTTATGTTCACCAAGGGTGACAAAACTCTCGACCGGTTAAATAGGTCCTAAACCAATTTAGAACTGGACTGGAGAGGCCAACCCACCTCTCCAGTCTGTCCAGAAGGACATCATGGTCAACAGTGTCGAACGCAGCACTTAAATCCAAAAGGACAGAGAGCTGTTTGGCATCTGTGTTGGCTCTAAGATCATTTACCACTTTAACTAAGGCTGTCTCTGTGCTGTGGTGGGCACAAAAACCAGATTGGAATTGTTCAAAAATACAGTTGGCACTTAAAAAAATCATTTAGCTGTTTGAAAACCAATTTCTCCAGAATTGTGCTTATGAATGGAAGGTTAGAGATTGGCCCGGAAATTGCTAAGAGCTTAAGAATCTAGATTACTTTTCTTCAGAACTGGTTTCACCATAGCAGTTTTTAGTGCTGTGGGGAAAGTGCCTGTGAAAAGGAAGTAATTAACAATAGCTTGCACTTCTTCAGATATGGAATTAAAAACTGTTTTGAAAGAGGTGCTGGGATAGGATTGCGAAGGCAGGTAGAAGGCTTAAGTTGTGAGATCACTTTCCTGAGCATGTCTGTGTCAACCAGGGAAAATAACTCCATAATGCCTTTGTGTGGTAGGCTAGAGCTTCTCATCAGGTCTTGCTTGACATCCCTGGTCTAGGGGAAGTGAGACCAGGCAGACAGGAAGAGTAAATGCCCATCCATCATGGGTAGTGTGCACAACACTGAAATCATCCCCAGCTTTCTGCCTCTCTGTGACCTAATTTCCAGTCACGCCGCAGACTCCCGACAAGAGCTGAGAGAGAGAGGCCAGGAGTGTGTGTGTGTGTGTGTGTGTGTGTGTCTGTAATAACTGTCATACATCTATCAGCGGTAGATGGAGAAGATAGAGAGATAACTAGTGAGGGAGACATGCTGGGAGAAAGTGAGAGTTCTACAAATTGTTTGTCTGCATTTCTCAAGAGAGAGGATGAATGAGTCAATGTGCTGTTGGATGTGCCAGATTTCCACACTCAAAAGATACTGCAAATGTGTATGCATGTGTGTGTGTTTGCATAGTATGTGCATCATTCACAGCCATTGCCATATGAGGGAAAATGTAAGCAAACACACATACAGACACACAGCACTGCCATGGTCATGTTGGGGCTTGATCCTGGTACTGCAGGTAAGATCATGTTGTGTAACGACCTGCCTGTAATGAGCCTCTCATCTCACCCAGCAAGACCAAAGGCTGTCAACACACACAAACTAACGTTAGTGCTGAGGCCGATGTCACGGACTCCCCACAATTTCACGAAATGGCGGAACCTGCTTCTGCTGTTATCTCTAATATTATTCAACCGTGAGTGTGTGTGTGTGTGTGTGTGTGTGTAGGCTGTGTGTGTGTGTCAGGGGCAGCGTGAGGCTGCACGACCGACTGCTCAACATCTGCCCCAAATACAGAGGGGGCTATACTACAGTACACACACAGGCCCAGTTCTCCATTACATCACGTTCCAATTGTTGAGAAAAAAAAAGCTTTCTGAGGTTCTAAAGCGCGTGGGAGGGAGCTGCCATTACGGAGGAGACGAGGATCAAATCAACGACTCCTTTCTATACCCCCTGTACCGCCCCCCCTCCCTCGCTTTGTCGCATCGCAGTAGTAGGCTATAGCAGTCGTCGGTTGATCCACATTAATTATATCTGATCAGCGGATGTTGTCGCGTGCCGTTAACGATGGCTCGAGGACGCCAACCACACACACAGTCGGTAAAGAGAGGCTGTTGTTAACCGGGGATGGGGCAGGTGCTCGATTAGCTGTGTCTCACTCATACAGTCCCCATTGTATCACCAACACACACACACACACTTTACCCGTAGCGCTGACAGGTCTATCTCATCCAGGCTCCGGGCAGGGGAGTCGCTCGCCATGATTCTCTCTCAAAATGGAAGTTTCCTCTCCGAACATTTACCGAGAAGAGAAACCCTCTCTCCCCTCCCTTATCCAGCCGTTATAATCCCCCGTTAGATCCCAGTTAGGCTTTCATTAATACTATTCCATCCACGATGGGTAATATAATCCGTTTTTCCGTTTGATCCCGGTGGGAACGCGGCTCAAGACCCCGAGGTGATCCAGGTGCTACATGCTTTATATGGAGGTACGGCCCCCCTGCACCGGCGGATGGTGAAAAACACACGAACGCATACACCCACACTCCGCGAGACTGCAGTGAGCACATTCGCAGACACACAGAGAGAGAGAGCAAAGAAAAGCGCCACGAAACGGTGTAGTCTCGCGCTCCCCGGGAGTGGCCTAGCAGCACGAGCGGCGGGCGGGTCTCCTGGAAACAGGGACGCCCACAATGTCACACACACGCACGCACCCTTGGTGTGAGTGAAATAAAAAAAGACTAACCTAAAGGTTAGGTTAAGTGTAAGTGTATCTTCAGGCTAAAGTGCCATAAAACTAAGAATTGTATTTATCTCTTTATGTTCTGTAAGTACTTAAATACCTGCTGCATATCTTCACACATAGCCTAGGGCTAGCCTACTACTGTGTATCATCATCACCATCACACCCACCATCTTCATCAAGATCATCATCATCATCATCCTTATCATCCTAAATAGTAGCAACAGCATCACAACCTTCACCATCATCATCAATCAACTTCTTTCAACTGTGTCTTGTATGCTTAAGCCTCTATTCTCAATTCCTAACTGTAAAACGAATTCTAGTGAAGATGTGAGTGTGTGATCTGCATTCACATCCCAAATACCCACAATGATGCTTGGCCAAAAACACTTTGTTCATTGCTGTGCAGGAATAAAGAAGCATTAACCTTGAGCAGGTCTTTCTTTATGCAAAATTACTTTCCTATGAAAGATGATAAACTGAATGGAATTTCCTGCTACATGAACTAGATAGATGTTCACTGTTATCCTCTGGTGGAGAGAATAACAGCAGGAGAGGAAAAGTGGGACAAGAGAGGATGGGAAAAGACAGAGAGAGGGAGAGAGAGAGAGAGAAAGAGAGAGAGAGAGAGAGAGAGAGAGAGAGAGAGAGAGAGAGAGAGAGAGAGAGAGAGAGAGAGAGAGAGAGAGAGAGAGAGAGAGAGAGAGAGAGAGAGAGATTAGGCCACAAATAGAGCTGAGAGTAAAGGGGTGAAAGAAAGAGTGAGGTTGAGTGGATGAGTGAGACATGTTGGGAATTAGATGGAAAGCAGAGGGATAAGATGTTAGAGAGGTTGAACAAGATCCTCCTGAGAGGAACAGTACACTGTCCGTTTTCAGTCACACTCACACATACACGCACACACGAGGAGAGGGATATTTCCAGCATTCCAGAGGAGTGACTGTATCAGGTGTGCCTGTGAGTGTGTGTGTGTGGTTGTCTGAGTGTATGAGTCAACTTCTGTGTCTATATGAGTTTGAGAGACAGGGGCCAGAGCCTAAACACACACCACTACAGCCAATGTGCTACATTACAGGCATAGTTTGACTCTGGTTGGTGTTTCTCAGTACTAAAGACTGTTGTACTCCTACAGTTCACCTAACGGTCACTTGGGACCGATGGATGGAGGAACACACACACACACACTTGAATATAAGGTATACAAAGTCAATCATACAAGCTAAAGAAAATAAATGAAGGAGCTGACGGTCTTAATCGGGAAAATTAATGTTGGAATGAGGGCCCTGAGAGGAACTCCATATGTGGTCATGTAGAATTCTTGTTGGAGATAGGGCCTAGCAGGAAATCCATACTGGCATAGTAATTAGGGGGAGGGAGAGAGGGGTATATAAGGAAATGTAAAGGGAGTTTCAGGTACACAACATCAATGTCTACAGATATAGAGTAAGTTGTTACAGTATCTTCAGTTTGCTCTGGAGTCCATTATCATGTTATTTTATTTATTTAAACAGGTTCTGTATACCTTTGTAATAAATACAAGTTATACACAATGAAGAATTAGTAGAGCAAGAAACAGATGAAAAAGGACAGGAGGAGAACAAGCGGGAAGAGTAGAGAAAGAGACAGGGTATGGGATTCGAAGCCATGCTTGGGTAGCAATCACCCCACACAGCAGATCAGAAGTCAGTTTGATCACTTCCCACGATTAGAAATGACAGTAAAACCTGACCCTAGATCTGTGGTTATTAAGGGTATATACATCTGTGTGACATCATTTATACTGTATATTAGTTTCCAGTCAGAGTTATGTAATCTGGAGCATTAATTCAGAAACCAATGATTAATCTGTCAAACTGGGCCAGCCAGACCAGAGGGGGAGAGGGACTGTCAAAGAGATGTGAACTGATTGTCTTTTAGCCCCTGTGAAGAATAACGGCAACAAATCTGAAAGAGAGCGGCTCTCCAGTTGGGCTGGTCTGTGACTCACCGACACCTTTCCCAGTCAGAGGAATAAGGCAACCTCACAGAGAGATACACACAAATAGGAACTTTATTTCCAGAGGGCATATGAGATGGATGTGGTCGCATGTTGACGTTTATTGTCATTAATCTTGCTCTGGAGGCAGAACTGGGCGATAAGCAAAGGGCTGTATAAGACAAAGCCCAACTACTATTAACAACAATACAGATTGTAACTGTAAAAAGTAAATGCACAAGTTACAAAAGTAACACCAACTCACTTCTGTCCACGCACCCCATCACACATGTCCACTTGGAGATGGACTGAGGCGGCTCTGACCTGAGCAGGCAAGAGGACTATCAGGTGTCCAGCCCCCCTAGCAACCAATTCAGTGGCCTGGTCACAGAGGTCACTGGAGTTTGGGGAGACAGTTTACATTTAAGTCATTTAGCAGACGCTCTTATCCAGAGCGACTTACAGGAGCAATTAGGGTTAAGTGCCTTGCTCAAGGGCACATCGACAGATTTTTCACCTAGTTGGCTCGGGGATTAGAACCAGCGACCTTTCGGTTACATGTCACAACGCTCTTAACCACTAAGCTACCTGCCGCCCCTAGTCTCTCTAGCACTGTCGGGGGATGGGTGGAGTGTGATGGGATAACAGAGGGACAGCGCTACTGGCAGTGGGAATTCTCGAAGAGATGTGGGCTGATTATAAAGGTCTTAAGGATAAAGGTTGAATAATTTGCCGCTGTGAAGAATAATGCCAACAAATCATCTTCTCTAGACAGACAGACAGACAGACAGGGCTCTTCATTGCAATGTTTTTCCTCTAGCCAGGTCATCATTGTAAATGCAAATTGTCTCTCAACAGACTAACCTGGTTCTACTAAGAATAAATAAATAAGACACCATGACACTGAAGAAAACCTGAAATGTTTAATTGTTCATATTAATTTAATCAATGCACAAATAATTAAATACATGAATTATCATTATTTGTGTTTTCCTACAAGACACAATCAGTCTGTGCAAAAAGTGCAATTTATAGAAACAGGCTAATGAAAGATAGAGTAGAGTGAAAGAGAGAAATGGACGAGTGATGAACAAAGACAGGACAGAGAAAATAAATGAGAAGGAACAGAGTGAAAAGGACAGTGAGAGAAAGAGGGACAGAGGACAGAGCATTGTTGATACATTCTGGTTGATACATTCTGATATGAGACAGTTATGAGTTAGGACTTCCTCCCATGGAGACCTCTTATCTCTGATGGAACTGTTAGTCAGAAAAGTAAAAAGATAACTTATTGTTGGTATAGTGACCACAGTCCAGCCATTTAGTACCAAGCAAACGGTGAGAATATTAGTTAGCTACCAGGGTTGGGCTCAATTCGAATTGAAGGCAGTCAATTCAGGAAGTAAACTACAATTCAATTCAAGAATCGAAAAAAAGCGCATTTATTTTCAAGGACTTCTCAATAAACTGAAAAGAAGCAGGTATTTATTTCAAAAGTTTTAACATTATTTTTTTATTCAAAATCACTTCCTGAACTGACTGCCTTCAATGAAGTCCAACCTTGCTAGCTACATGCTAATGATTGCATGGACTGACTGGTAGCTAACATGCCAAGTTACCAGCCACACACAGCGGACTCTGACTTGTTTTCATGCTAATAGATACGTGCAGTGACTAGCTAGCATGTTAACAGCTACATGCAGCATCATACACAACATGCCAACATGGAAGACAATGTCCCTTTGTGTTTTGCTGTTGTACAGGGTGTCTAGGCCTCTAGAGACCTAAAGGCCCACTAGTAGAAACAGAGGTCTTTAAGGTCATAGTCTGAAATCCACAGAATGAGGATGAGGAATGTAAGAGAAGGTATACTGCATTAACATGACTGTATCAATAATTGGCACTTGTGTTGAGTTCATGTGACTTCATTTTGGAGTTAAGGTCAGGGTTAGAGGTTAGATACATGGCAGGGCTTTAAGATCAACTTTCACAACGTGACTGCAAGGGCACAGAGCTCTCTCTCCTCCCCCCTCTCCCTTTCTAACAGTCTCTGATATCACACTCTCAATTTTTTTCTCCCTCTGTCTTTTTTTGTCTGACATTATTCTAAGGCCTTAGTATGTTTTCATAGAAACATCCCGCAGAGGAGTCTGAGCTGCATTCTCCAGCCCTCATGGTGTTCCATTTTACATTTTAGTCATTTAGCAGACGCTCTTATTCAGAGCAACTTACAGTTGGTGAGTTCATACATTTTCATACGGTTCCCTAGTGTTAGTAAACAGTATAGAACAGTTACAGAGCAGAGCACAGTCTGTTACATTCCCTTAAACTACACAGACGGGTCTGTGTAAGGTCCCACAGTTAATCACTCCATTCTCCTCTCCTCCTTTCTTCTCTTCTTTTTAATGTAAACGTGAAGGTGATGTCTGGTTTTCAGGCACACACTCCAGAGTGGAATGAGCTCCTCACTCCGGACGCTGGTAGAGTTCTCTGGTATAGAATGTGGAGTGTGTGAAGTCTCTGGTCTCAGGTCCAAACCTCCATGGGGACCATGGACTCCTTGGAGCCGATGGGAGGAAGTAGATTCTGCTCAGACAGGAAGTAGAGCGGAAACTGGACCAGGAAGCCACGGATCTTCTTCAGCTCCTCATGAGCGCGTGCAGAATCCTCCCTCTCCAACCCCGGCTTGGCCAGGTAGCCTTCCAGTTCTAGAATGTTCCTGACATCACTGGAGGGAAGGCACCGGAACACCTGGGGGGAAAGAGGGAGAAGTTCAATTCTGTACTCTCTGTGATAGCAAAGCATAGTTAGCACTATGGCATAAAACTGACTGGGTTAGTGCTAATGTTGCATGTTAGTGTTTGTGTACCTTCTGATAGATAGTGGCGTTGCGAGCGCAGGTGGTCATCCAAATCTCCTTGTAGAAGTGATCACTGATAGGGTCAGACACGTCTATAGACAGATCAGTATGGGCCCCTAGGATAGTCCTGATGGAAGGAGGGAGAGAAGGATGGGATTGAGGGACGGGAGAGAGAAGGGAAAAAGTCTCAGCATTAAAGAGAAGAGTTGGTTCCTCAGTGAGGTCGTAAGTCAAAGCACTTGAAGGCTCACACACAAACACACAAACACACAGACACAAACACACACCTGAAGCACTCTAGGCGTAGTGCCAGTGCATAGCGACCAGCCTGGTACTCCTGTCCATCCATCACCGCGGTAACAGTCTCCGAGTCCTCAACGATCACCGCCACCTCGCTGTCACGCTTCCCCAACATGCTGCGGTCGTTGATGTTGGCCGAACCTACAACACGCACAGAGGAAGTGTTAGGTGTGTGTGTCCTTTGTGTCTGTCATTAGGACTTTCTTAAGCTCTTCTTTGACTATGAGTAAATGAATGGATGGATGGATGGACCAGGATGCAGTAATAACACTGACCAGCAGATGAGTAAATTGATGGATGGACCAGGATGCAGTAATAACACTGACCAGCAGATGAGTAAATGGATGGATGGATGGGACCAGGATGCAGTAATAACACTGACCAGCAAATTAGTAAATTGATGGATGGATGGGTGGACCAGAATGCAGTAATAACACTGACCAGCAGATGGTAGTGTAGAGTGTAGGCTACAGATTTGCGCCGTACAATAATCCAAACTTGCACACACAAATAAAATAAAATTGTATTGGTCACGTACACATATTTTGCAGATGTTATCGCAAGTGTAGCAAAATGCTTATGTTCCTAGCTCCAACAGTGCAGTAATACCTAACAATACACACAAATCCAAACACACCCACCTATTATGACGGTGTTGTCATCTGTGATGAGCATCTTGCTGTGGACGTAGATGAGCTCTGTGACCAGGCGTCCCTCCAGTTCAGCGTGGGTCCTCAGACCAGCAAATGAGATGTAGTTCATCCACTGCTCGTCCACTGAAACACACAAAGAACCATAAATAAAACAGAGAACCATGAACCATAGGGAGACAGTCTGTAATTGAGATGTTAATCAAAGAGTAGGTCTGTGTTCTGCTAGGTGGGTGTGTTACACTGTGGTTGGCTGTTTGTACTGGTCAGTATGATGCCACTCTGGTAAAGAGGGTAGCCTAACTGTGTAATGTGGCAACTGGCATGACATGAACTTCCCGTTTTCCTGGTATACACACACAACCATGCACACACAGGCATGCACGCACAAACACATTACTTACTTTCTCTCTTCAGCTGAGATATGATGGAACAATCTCCTCTGATCATGGTTCTACAGCGAGAGAAAGAGAGGAGAGAGAATATTAACTCCATTACCTATCACTTCTAGATTGATGAGACAGGAACAGGGAGGGGTGTGTAGACAGCCTAGCCAGTGTGTGATGTAGTGTTTCCACAAGGATGCTAATTTGACCCATAAAGTTTTTCTCCATGGGTGGAGTATACACACATTCACTTTACTGCTGTGGTTGTAAAGTGAAGGCAGGTCTTCTCTGTATCTACTCTGTGTAAAAAGAGGTACATTTACATTTGACATTTTAGTCATTTAGCAGACGCTCTTATCCAGAGCGACTTACAGTTAGTGAGTGCATACATTATTTTTTGTATTTTTCATACTGGCCCCCCGTGGGAATCAAACCCACAACCCTGGCGTTGCAAACACCATGCTCTACCAACTGAGCTACATCCCTGCCGGCCATTCCCTCCAGTACCAGTCAAGAGTTTGGACACATCTACTCATTCAAGGGTTTTTCTTAATTTTTAAAACATTTTACATTGTAGAATAATAGTGAACACATCAAAACTATGAAATAACACATATGGAATCATGTAGTAACCAAAAAAGTGTTAAACAAATAAAAATATATTTTATATTTGAGATTTTTTTTGTGAGATTCTTCAAATAGCCACCATTTGCCTTGATGACAGCTTTGCACACTCTTGGCATTCTATCAACCAGCTTCACCTGGAATGCTTTTCCAACAGTCTTGAAGGAGTTCCCACATATGCTGAGCAATTGTTGGCTGTGTTTCCTTCACTCTGCCGTCCGACTCATCTCAATTGGGTTGAGGTCGGGGGATTGTGGAGGCCAGGTCATCTGATGCAGCACTCCATCATTCTCCTTCTTGGTAAAATAGCCCTTACACAGCCTGGAGGTGTGTTGGGTCATTGTCCTGTTGAAAAACAAATGATAGTCCCACTAAGCCCAAACCAGATGGGATGGCGTATCGCTGCAGAATGCTGTGGTAGCCATGCTGGTTAAGTGTGCCTTGAATTATAAATAAATCACAGACAGTGTCACCAGCAAAGCACCCCCACACCATAACATCACCTCCTCCATGCTTTACGGTGGGAACTACACATGCGGAGATAATCCGTTCATCCACACCGCGTTTCACAAAGACACAGCGGTTGGAACCAAAAATCTCCAATTTGGACTCCAGAACAAAGGACAAATTTCCACCGGTCTAATGTCCATTGCTCGTATTTCTTGGCCCAAGCAGGTCTCTTCTTCTTATTAGTGTCCTTTAGTAGTAGTTTCTTTGCAGCAATTCGACCATGAAGGCCTGATTCACACAGTCCCCTCTGAACAGTTCATGTTGAGATGTGTCTGTTACTTGAACTCTGTGAATCATTTATTTGGGCTGCAATTTCTGAGGCTGGTAACTCTAATGAATTTATCCTCTGCAGCAGAGGTAACTCTGGGTCTTCCATTCCTGTGGTGGCCATCATGAGAGCCAGTTTCATCATAGTGCTTGACGGTTTTTGCGACTGCACTTGAAGAAACTTTCAAAATTCTTGAAAATGTCCCGTATTGACTGACCTTCATGTCTTAAAGTAATGATGGACTGTCGTTTCTCTTTGCTTATTTGAGCTGTTCTTGCCATAATATCGACTTGGTCTTTTACCAAATAGGGCTATCTTCTGTATACCACCCCTACCTTGTCACAACACAACTGATTGGCTCAAACGCATTAAGAAGGAAATCAATTCCACAAATTAGGTTTTTAGAAGGCACACCTGTTAATTGAAATGCATTCCAGGTGACTACCTCATGAAGCTGGTTGAGAGAATGCCAAGAGTGTGCAAAGCTGTCATCAAGGCAAAGGGTGGCTATTTGAAGAATTTCAAATATAAAATATATTTTAATTTGTTTAACACTTTTTTGGTTACTACATGATTCCATGTGTTACTTCATAGTTTTGATGTCTTCACTATTATTCTACAATGTAAGAAATTGTAAAAAATAAAGAAAAACCCTTGAATGAGTAGGTGTGTCCAAACTTTTGACTGGTAGTGTATGAACCCTTTAACTGGCCTCTCAAGTCCCATCCCAAGCCTCCCCTTATATTACAGCAGAGATACATTACACAGACAGACATGTCTAATTTGATGGCGTGCCGCTCACACACCTGTAGTTGTAGTGCATGACAGCCTGAATGGCACTGCCTCCTCCTGTGTTGATGTCTCCTTCGAAGCCTGGCAGCAAGGGGGTCACCACATACACTCTGAACTTCTTACCCTCCCTAAAGGACACACACACACATTTTCCCCCCCCCCCGCAGAAAGAGTTGACCTTTAACAGTGGAAACATCCTCATGAAAGCTGTTGTTGCCAAACCTAACAGTTGACATGTGGAACAGGTTATTCTCAGTGAGTGTGTGTCTGCTGCACGTGTAATATTGTGTTTGTACGTGTGTGTGTTCATGTGTGTGGAGGAGGGGGGGGTTGTGTGTTTTACTTGTATGCTTGGATGATGCGTGCAGCGATGGCATCTCCTATCTTGTTGAAGACATGTCTGTTATCAGCACAGCTGATGAAGAACTGGTTCTGAGAAACAGAAGGACATAGGCGTTGTGTAGTGTAACATGCTTCTATGTAGTGTTATGGCATGTACTGTATATGTACAACAGTACCTCTATGTAGATGTAGTGTTGGCTGTTCTTGATAGCGTGGACGTAGGCGTTGTGGATGGATTCTTCGTGGTACTTTATACCAGCTGACCAGTCGGACGCTGACCGCAGGATCTGACAGGGGACAGACACAGGGAGAGCGTGGAAATGTGCAGTTTCAAGCCATAAAACTTTTGTGTGTAGGATGGTGTGTACGTGTGTTAGTGTGTGTGTGTTTACCTGTACTTTTGCAGGGATGCAGTTGGGGACCTGGTATCTGATCTCTCCTGCGGTAGTGTGAGACTTGGGCAGGAGGTACGGGTAGGAGAGAGAACGATACTTTGGCTTCATTATCTAGAGCCAGAAAGAGAGAGAGACAGACAGAGAGAAATGATCAAATACCAAAATACTGTTCTTGTACAGAAATTGTGAAGGAGTTGGACATGTGACCTCTGACCCCTAGTGACATCACTGTGACCTGTGTCTGACCTTGCAGAAGTTCCAGCGCTGGATGAAGTGTCTGGCCACATCCCTGGCAGCCTTCCCATGAACCACGGAGGCGATGTCATGCCACGGCATCCTTGGGTGGGTGTGTCTGTCAATGAAGTCTGGCGAGACCAGGGATACAGTCATGCACAGGTAGGTGTGTGTTCATGACCAGGTTCAAGTGTGTGTGTGTGCATATATGTGTGTGTGTGTGTGTGTGTGTGTTTGTCTGACCAGGTTCAGATGTGTGTTCAGGTGATGTGCTTACCGTCAAAAGGCTTGTCCAGTTGGATCCAGTCTTTGTATACGAAGTTGCAGTAGTCTTTCCCGTGCCAGAACCTTGTATCTCCAACCAACTCTCCTACCCCTCCTATTCCTGTTTGCATGCTACGCACTGTCTCTAACAGCCAGACACAGACAAATAGAAGTTAAACATCAAGTAGGCCAGTAGGTTTTCCTGACTCTGATCTGACCAGGAAAATGTTTCCCTGCACTGCCCAAAACCAGCAGCAGGGGGCAGCGGAAATCAGAAGAGACTCCAAGAGAGGTTGGTTATTATAAGTAGTGAGGGTCAGAGTTAGTTTAGAGGTTTAAATTCGTTTTATCAGGATTTGTTTCCTCAATGCATATACAAACAGTGGAAGCCAGAGTAGAGAAAGACAGTTGGAGTCAAGAGTCCCCAAACGTACACACACACAATACCCCCCACACCCAGACAGCCATGACACGGAGTCACAGCCCATCCTGTTTCAGACAGATATGTCAGCTCATTTACAAGCAGCAAAGGTCCTTTCTGAGTCTAGCTACACGGTTAAGTACTGTTGTGCCCACCTGAACAACATTCACAGTAGTAAAAACATAGTGATCTGAGGATTTATTTTTTACTACTGAATATTCTTAGGCATAACCACAACCAGAAGGTAGGTGTGTGTGTGTGTGTGTGTGTGTGTGTGTGTGTGTGTGTGTGTGTGTGCACATGCTGCAGTAAACTGCTATTTTGAGGGATAATATGTCTGGGTGGGTCTTTGCCTCCTCCATATTCCTTGAAATCCTTCTGCCATAAAACACACTGCAGAGGCCCTAGTCTGCATCATGGGGGATTCTTATTTACCTAACCTTGTACAAACAAAGACTTGACACGAGCACACACTTTCATGCACGCCACACCACACAGTGCAGAAAGACCTGGGGCCTCATTTATAAACGTTGCCATACACACAAAATATGCCCCAAGACATGTGTGCGCCAGTTCACGCAGAAGTTGGTATTTATAAAAACTGAAATTGATGTGAGAATGTGCTTATCCTTCTGTAAACTTTAGACCATGCGTACGCACATTTTCTAGTGGTTGAAGTATTGCATTGCAAGAAGGCAACAGTAGGCTAGTAGTAGCCTTGTGCAGAAATATATGATGACAGCCTTATTCAGAACAAAAAAAAACAGATAGCTAAATATAATTAGATGCAATCATTTGCCATTAGTTAGAAGAGCGAAAACCTATTTATTTATATCTTTGCATTCTAAAATAGTTTGAAATAGGCATCTATTTCCTGTTATTTATTTAATTTCCACGATCATTGCAGAATAAATCCTCACCTTGTCTGAAATAGCCTATAGACCTACAAGTTAGGATAGGCTAACATTCATCCCATCTCTCTTAATTAGACCCACCTCACAGCAGTAAATAAACAGATACACTTCAAGTATTTTGCTCTATGCGGACCAATGCGCAGTTTAACGGTAGAACAGACGTTTGTAGGCTACGTCTGAATATTGTAAATAATATTTCATTTATAAACATAATAGCCTACATAATACTTACATATATACACTACCAGTCAAAGGTTTGGACACACCTACTCATTCAAGGGTTTTTCTTCTTTCTTTGGCATTCTCTCAACCAGCTTCATGAGGCAGTCACCTGGAATCCATTTCAATTAACAGGTGTGCCTTCTAAAAACCTAATTTGTTGAATTGATTTCCTTCTTAATGTGTTTGAGCCAATCAGTTGTGTTGTGACAAGGTAGGGGTGGTATACAGGAGATGGCCCTATTTGGTAAAAGACCAAGTCCATATTATGGCAAGAAAAACTCAAATAAGCAAAGAGAAACGACAGTCAATCATTACTTTAAGACATGAAGGTTAGTCAATACGGAACATTTCAAGAATTTTGAAAGTTTCTTCAAGTGCAGTCGCAAAAACCATCAAGCGCTATGATGAAACTGGCTCTCATGAGGACCACCACAGAGTTACCTCTGCTGCAGAGGATACGTTCATTAGAGTTACCAGCCTCAGAAATTGCAGCCCAAATAAATGATTCACAGAGTTCAAGTAACAGACACATCTCAACATCAACTGTTCAGAGGGGACTGTGTGAATCAGGCCTTCATGGTCAAATTGCTGCAAAGAAACCACTACTAAAGGACACCAATAAGAAGAAGAGACCTGCTTGGGCCAAGAAACACAAGCAATGGACATTAGACCGGTGGAAATTTGTCCTTTGGTCTGGAGTCCAAATTTGATTTTTCCAACCGCTGTGTCTTTCTGAGACGCGGTGTGGGTGAACGGATGATCTCCGCATGTGTAGTTCCCACCATAAAGCATGGAGGAGGTGGTGTTATGGTGTGGGGGTGCGTTGCTGGTGACACGGTCTGTGAATTATTTATAATTCAAGGCACACTTAACCAGCATGGCTACCACAGCATTCTGCTGCGATACGCCATCCCATCTGGTTTGGGCTTAGTGGGACTATCATTTGTTTTTCAACAGGACAATGACCCAACACACCTCCAGGCTGTGTAAGGGCTATTTTACCAGGAAGGAGAGTGATGGAGTGCTGCATCAGATGACCTAGCCTCCACAATCACCCAACCTCAACCTAATTGAGATGGTTTGCGATGAGTCGGACGGCAGAGTGAAGGAAAAGCAGCCAACAAGTGCTAAGCATATGTGGGAACTCCTTCAAGACTGTTGGAAAAGCATTCCAGGTGAAGCTGGTTGAGAGAATGCCAAGAGTGTGCAAAGCTGTCCTCAAGGCAAAGGGTGGCTATTTGAAGAATCTCAAATATAAAATATATTTTGATTTGTTTAACACCTTTTTGATTACTACATGATTCCATATGTGTTATTTCATAGTTTTGATGTCTTCACTATTATTCTACAATGTAGAACATTGAATAAGTAGGTGTGTCCAAACTTTTGACTGGTACTGTACATACCATAGCCATTGCAGAATAGATTCCTCACCTTTTCTGGCCATGATGAGTTCATATTCCCAAAGTAGCCATACATTAACTTACCATGCGCATCTCTCATTGTGCCTAAAAGATAGGCTATTATACTTTCAGATTTTTGCTCTCTGCATCCGAAAGGGAGCACGTTTTATAACATATAGAATTTAACAGGTGAACAGACAGTTGATATTTAGCATTGAAGTGTGTAAACTACCACTGTAAGTAGGCCTAATGTAGTTTACATTTTATTTCTGAGTAGACAACGTTTCAGAATTCGCGGGCAGTGCAGCATATTTAGGTTCAGGAAAAGGTCAATGCAAAACATTATTGAATTCCAACTATCTGTTTACAGGTCCACAACAATGTGCAATAATTTTTGTCTTTCAGACAAGGGCAGATACAGCAAATGTCACCGCAAAATAAAACATTCTGCCAAAATCTCCAAAGACCTTGATGAAGTTCACCATTGCTATTTCTTTTAGATACTGTCTTGGCCTAATTCCAATAATTCCAAAGTATACAGCAAATAAGGGCGTTATTGTCACCATAAAAGGTGAATGATGGGGGTTTTCAGGTGGAGTTATAATGCTCATTCACACACACAGTTTCACAACAGGTCTGATTTATAATGGGAAACATCCCTATTTATGGCATGTGCCAAGTTGATAAATCTCAATATTCTGGTGCGTGCGCAGTCTTTACAGATCTTTTGTGTAAAATTTACACAACGGTTATAAATGAGGCTCCTGAGATATTTGCACTCTTTCAGAGAGACACACGTGATGAACACTGCAAAGCACACTGGGTGATAAGTTTAGCAGCGGGACAGTCGAAGCCCCGCCGCCACAGCGCATCTTCCAATCAGAGGCTCACTCACCAGCCTGTACCAACCCAATGGGAGGGGCCAGTCTCAGCTCCACACCTCTAGTAAGGATCAGATTGTGTTGGCTGTTGACGCTGTTCGTCCAACCTGGACACACAGACTGCTATTTAACCTCTGCAGACTATGGTCCTGTCCCTCTCTCCGCACCTGAAGTATATGGTCTCTAAATGCGTGCTAGTGCGTGAATTTCCAATTCTGGGAGACTCCAGACCAAAATGGGGATAGCGAGCTAGTACTGTACTACCAAAGATACTGGTAACTAACACAAGATATCTTATCGGCATTGTTTCCAATGGGAGCAAATGAAGCACAGTTGGCAGAACAAGCAAGGAGGTGGGCAGAGCCAAGCATGAGCTAACGAGATACTATTGGCGCGTTTTAGCATGTATTTGCATATTTCCGTTACAAAACGCCTTCTCTGTGAAGTCCATGTGTGCAATTACTCAATTCGCCCTTGCACTCCTTCTAAATAACGATTTTTTTTTAAACTTTGCCAAAGGGTCAAGTATAACACATTCTAGTTTTGGGAACAGAAAACTGTATCGAGATCTAATGTTTTATCGATCAGAAAATTAGTAGAATGTCGGCCAAGTTTCATCTAGTTCCATCTTCTCCCACTGGACATATTTGGTGGTGAGTGGAAGTTCAAAACGGGTGCTTCAGATCTGATTCTTCTATCTACATAATGCTAGCGTGAACTGAGTAGTTTGCTATGCTAACACTGGTATCGTTTACCAAGTGATAAGCAGAGCACCAGCATCAATGTAGCGTTGTGTTGAGTAGTTAGTAAAGAAGAGTTAGTGATGTTAAACATTCAAAACAGTTAGACACGACGGTTAGATACACTAAGCAGCGAATGAGACAGTAAAATACAACAGTTTGGACATCGTTTAGCTTCTGCATGTGTTTATGATATGTGTGTGTGTGGACTCACTCTCTTCTGAGCTCTCCACACTGCTAAGAGAGTCGGCGTGGACCAGTCCATGTTTCTGCAGGTGTCTCTTCATACTGAACCGTGTCCTCCTGATCCTCCCCAGCCCCTTCAACTTGGGCTGGTCCCCTGAGTCCACTACCAGGGCAGCAGCACCCTTCCCGTTGCTAGGGGCAGAACCATCGGTCGGTGCGGTGGCCATCTTGAAGGAGGAACCCTCAGCCTGTGGAGACAGGAGGCAGGAGACAGAAAGACAGAAAAGTTGGTGTGGATGTCTGGTCCTCACATGCTCTGTGTTGGCTAGTGATCATGTGACACTCAGACTGACCTGCTCCAGGGCTACAGAGCGCGTCACACTCCCCACGTCCGTCAGACGGTGCTCTCGGTCGTCCCAGCGACCGTACGCCAGGTCGATCCCACCCACGAAGGCCACTGATTGGTCGATGATGATGATCTTCTCGTGATGCGCCCACAGGTATACGGAGGAGGAGACATGGTCCGGATGACGCATCACCTACGGAAGAAACACGCACACTTTTACTACATACACGCATACCTCTATACCAGTGGAGGCTACTGAGCGGAGGACGGCTCACAATAATGGCTGGAATGGAGCAAATGGAATGGCATCAAAAACACATGGAAACCATGTGTTTCATGCATCTGATACCATTCCATATAAATTCTGCTCCAGCCATTACAATGAGCCCGTCCTCCCCAATTAAGGTGTCCCCAACCTCCTGTGCTCTATACACTATAAACATACTGTAAACACATTTTACACGTATGTACGCACACACACAACTACCTACCTTGACGTTGGGGTGGAGGTGCATTAATGTTCTCTTGCTGTATTCACTGTTGATGCCCAGAGCTAGCTCCACCTCCTTATACAGCATCACAAAGATACGCACTCCCTGTTGCTATAGCAACAGAAAGACAGAGACACTGTTCCTAATCACAACATAATCAAATAATTGTATCAATAAAAAGATCCACACTGGGACAGTTTGAGGGGTGCTTTATAATGTGGTCTGTGAATGGACCAATGAGACAGGGTTTTGTTGCTCACCGCTTTGCGTCTCAGGATGCAGTCAAGGCGCCAGCGGTTTCCCTCGACAACCGGCCTCTTCATAAAGATCTCAGGGCTCAGCCTGAAAACACACTCACACACAATCAATCAAATGTATTTTATAAAGCCCTTTTTAAATCAGCAGTTATCACAGTGCTATACAGAAACCCAGCCTAAAACCCCAAACAGCAAGCAATGCAGATGTAGAAGCACGGTGGCTAGGAAAAACTCCCTAGAAAGGCAGGAACCTAGGAAGAAACCTAGAAAGGAACCAGGCTCTGAGGGTAGACAAATGTGAGATACCCACACACTGGCGTCTGACAGCTGTGTGGGGTGGGTGTAACAGTATTCCAGGTCTCTGATTGTAACCCATCTGTTTGACCACAGTCTGCCTTGGAGGTGTGACCGCTATGTGCTCTCCATATGCATCGGACACACACACACACACAAAATAAACAACCCACACGTACCACCAGTCAGTGATGAAGATCTCTTCTTTAGCCTCCTCCAGAGCGTCTGCCACGTCAGCCATGTAGGTCTTCCCATTCACATACCTACACACAGAGTCATAGTATAGTCACACACTTCTAAAACACAGCGCTTTGTCACTTTCATACTCACTCTCTATCTCTCCCCCCCTCTCTCTCTTGGGGAAACAGACACACACATTTTCCCACGCACGCAAGCACACACACCCCCTCCATGTCTCACACAGACAGTATAATGTTGCCCTAGCAGGTGACAGGTGATGAGAAGCCCAGTGTCACTTTCCCTCTCTTTGTGTCAGGTTACTCCAGTGAGACAGATACCTTTAAGGGCTGTAACTGGGCCAAACTGTACCTGGGCCAAAGTGTACCTGGGATTACCTGGGATAACCCACCTGGCACACTAGCTGCCCTTTATGCTCTACTGGGCCTTTGGTGTGTACAGTAAATGTGTCTTGAAAAAATACATTACCAGAGTAATTTCCCATTTGAAATGTATATTCTGCATTGTTCTGACTTGATGTTCAGACTGGGTGTTGTTTAACTCTGACTGTATTAAATGTGTTGTGGTTAATGATTGTGGTGTAGCCATGGATACCATTTGGCTGGGATGTTGTGCTCCTGGCGGGCGAAGGAACCGAAGCGGTGGTCGGTCAGGAAGGCAGAGCCATGTTTCTGGACGAAGCCCTCGATGGCCTGACCCCACCACCTGGCATGTCTGTAGCTGCTGCACTTCAACACCAGGGCCCTGCAGAACAGACACACACACACAAAAAATAACACTGATTGTTGAAACTCCTTTTTACTCAATGATCGTCTGAATAATTTCAGTTTTTTTCAATACAAGCTCCTTGGCGAGGTATTTTTTTTATTTTATTTTTTTATTTTATTTGACCTTTATTTAACCAGGTAAGCCAGTTGAGAACAAGTTCTCATTTACAACTGCGACCTGGCCAAGATAAAGCAAAGCTGTGTGGCTGGAGGAGAGAGAGATGGGGGAGAGAGAGAGCAACATAGCAACATACTTTTTTACAACCAGCATCTTACCCAAACCCACCCACCTGGAAAGGCTGTCAATGCGTACTCCGTGTCTGGTCTCTGTGTCTTTGGAGTCCATTTTGATGCAGAACTCTTTGTCCACCAGGAGAACAAAGGAAATGGCTCCCGAGTCTGGCTTCATGTAGAGGAGGAACGAATCCTTCACCACCAACCAGCTACACACACACACACACACACACACTAGTTTATTATTAAAGCACAGCTCAGCAGTATCAGCTGGAGCAGTAAGAGGAGATGTGAGAGACAACATCTGGACTCCAGAGGATAGAATCAGTCTCAGACTTCAATATTTTATCTATTATTCAGGGTACTGACCGTTTGGACCAGCGGTAGCACATCTTGATATTTAATCCATTATCAGGGTACTGTCCATTTGGACGAGCGGTAGTACATCTTGATATTTAAATTATTATTCAGGGTACTGACTGTTTGGACCAGTGGTAGCACATCTTGATATTTAATCTATTATTCAGGCTACTGACCGTTTGGACCAGCGATAGCACAACTTAATATTTAATCTATTATTCAGGGTACTGACCGTTTGGACCAGCGGTAGCACATCTTGCTGTGACCGCAGCAGTTAAGTCCTGGGATACGATGACCACCTGACCGCTTGTACACCATCCCTTCTCTGGGGAAATGAAGAGAAAACGTATTTAGAGAAGACTTCTCTTCCTGACTGAAGTATCATGGTGGTGATGAGTAGTTAGTTACTGTAGATAGTGTAGAGTTACTTACAGGCCTTTAGGTCCCAGATCATGGATGAAGGACAGTTGGCTGACGTCTATAAACTCCATCTAAGAGAGACAAGAACATTAGAAAGTTAAACATTTCCTCGTAATGTGGACATCTCCAGCAGTGTGTGTGCGCATGAGTGAGTGAGTGAGTGAGTGTATGTGTCACCGTAGCATGGTAGTTTCTGTACATAGACATCTTCAGCAGCTTGTTCAGGTAGTCCTCCAATGCTTTCTGTAACCAATAAAGACATACCACATGTTAGGAAGGGTAGAGCAGGTGATTAACAGGTGATTGACAAATGTGTTTGTGAATGGCGTACCCTCCTGCTGGACACCTGTTCCTCCCGGGCCAGCTCGTCCCCGCTCCCCCGCGGCAGAGTGGGCATGGCCCTGACCTCTGACCTCCGAACACTCTGCCTTTTCACTGTGTGGCTGGAGGAGAGAGAGATGGGGGAGAGAGAGAGGATGGAGAGAGAAATAGAGGAGGAGAGGAGAGAGGGAGTCAATAGGAAATTGTTAGTGTCTTTTCAGTTTCAACATCTTTGATACTACCTGTGTGTGTGTGTTTGGTTTTACTATCCTTGTGGGGACCAGAAGTCAAAAGAAGGAACATTTGGGGACATTTCGCCGGTCCCCACAAGGAAAAAGGCTATTTTAGGCTTAGGGGTTAGGTTTAGGGTTAGGGTTCCAATTAGTGTTAGAAATAGGGTGAGAGGTTTAGGGTTAAGGGTTAGGGAAAATGTGATTTTAAATGGGAATCAATTGTTTGTGTGTGTACCTGCGGGAGGGTAGAGGTATTCTCATGAAAGTCTTATATCGGAGCAGTTCTCTGTGGAGGTCCATGAAGTGTTTCTCCTTCCTCTTGACCACCCAGCTGAACTCTCCATGTCTCATTTCAATCTTAAATACCGCAGGCAGACTCTACACAGACAGGAAAAATATAAAGGGTGTGGCTGAGTGTGTGTGTGTTTGTGTGTGTTGTGGTCCTTTGCTGAGGAATGTGCGTGTGTGTGTGTGTGTACCTTGTTGACACTGCGCTGTGAGGTGATATTGAAGCGGTCCTGTGCAGAGGTGAATCTCTCCACTTCTAGTATCTTAGCGGTGATGGGAGAGGAGAGAAACACCTTGGCCTCCGCCTCCTTAAACCCCACAGTATTGTAGACAGATGCAAAGCCCCGACGCTCCTCTGGGGGAACACACACACACACACACACGTCAGAAACTACACACACACACTTCTCTAAGACATAACATTCCTCACTGTCAGTCAACACCTTGATCAATACTTAACTGACCACAGTACACACACTTTGTTGATCATTAATAGGTTATAAATAGTTAGATAGGTAAAACTGTCTTCTTATAAACTAATCCATCAATCAATAAATAAAACATTTGCACACACACACACGCATCTGCACACACCCTACCTGGGAGTCTAAAGTCTGTAGTGTCATATTCCCCGTCTCCTAGGTCCAGCTCACGAGTGTCCAGATTCTCCATGATTTCACTCATATCCGTAGCAACCAGGTGCAACGTGCTATTGGTTGGCTCACCTTGGCGTAGCATGGCTATTGGCTAGCACACTCGGAGCCCAGGGCTCACCTGGTGGACAGGTAAAGGGGGGAGGGAGGGAGAGAGGGAGAGACAGAGAGAATCAAACTATTCAACCAGGTAGACAACATGACCTCAAGGACAAGGTTATGGAATCTGACCGCAAACTTAGTGTTACTGTTACCCCCATGGCAGTAGGTTGTGTGTGTGTAAATATGCAGATAAAGGCTATAGGCTAAGATGTGTAAACATTAGGAGCTGGTAAGAGTGTTTGAATGGGAACTGGTGAATAGCAGCACATCAGGAGTGGCCTTTAGTAGCAGGCTATTAAAGACAACGAGGACTGGAGGAAACACAATAGCTTGCACCCACTGTTGCCATAGGCTGTCTTCTCTGTAAGCCACGGCTTAATGCTAAAATATAGGCTGCTTCCGCTTTCTTTAACATCCAACTGAACCCAAAAATAAACGTTTCCTTTTGTACTCCCGAGTGTCGCAGTGGTCTAAGGCACTGCATCGCAGTGCTAGCTGTGCCACTAGAGATCCTGGTTCGAATCCAGGCTCTGTCGTAGCCGGCCGCGACCGGGAGGCCCATGGGGCGGCGCACAATTGGCCCAGCGTCGTCCAGGGTAGGGGAGGGAATGGTCGGCAGGGATGTAGCTCAGTTGGTAGAGCATGGCGTTTGCAACGCCAGGGTTGTGGGTTCGATTCCCACGGGGGGGCCAGTATGAAAAAATAAACAAATTATGTATGCACTAACTGTAAGTCGCTCTGGATAAGAGCGTCTGCTAAATGACTAAAATGTAAAAGCGGCATATGTGGCATCAAAACAAATATTATAGTGTTAAAATTGACTACAATGTGTAAATAGGATAATTTTGACCATAAAAGTAACTCGTCCAAAACAGAGATTTGCGAAATGATTAGGAAAAAATTGTATATCATGGAATGAAGGCTACGCAACAGTTTCCCTGGGTTGGGTTTATTTCAATCCTGCCCACATGCCCACAGCAGGCAGCACCCAAGTAATCATCAAATCAGAGCACAGATTTACATGACCCGATCGTAATGCCCTGGGATATCCCCATGGGGCTAGTTCGGGCCCATCAGTAAATTACACAATGTACATGGGACAATATTTTACACGGGGGCCCCTCAGGGGTGAGTGCTTAGTCCCCTCCTATACTCCCTGTTCACCCACGATTGCGTGGCCGTGCACGACTCCAACACCATCATTAAGTTTGCTGACGACATGACGGTGGTAGGCCTGATCACCGACAACGATGAGACGGCCTATAGGGAGGAGGTCAGTGACCTGGAAGTGTGGTGCCAGGACAAAAGCCTCTCCCTCAACGTCAGCAAGACAAAGGAGCTAATCGTGGACTACAGGAAAAGGAGGGCCGAGCACACCCCCATCCAAATCGACAGGGCTGTAGTGGAGCAGGTTTGAGAGCTTCAAGTTCCTCGTGTCCACATCACTAAGGAATTAACATGATCCACACACACCAACACAGTCGTGAAGAAGGCACGACAACGCCTCTTCCCTCTCAGGAGGCTGAAAAGATTTGGAATGGGGCCTCAGATCCTCAAAAAGGTCTACAAGTGCACCATTAAGAGCATCTTGACTGGCTGCATCACCGCTTGGTATGGCAACGTCTTGGCATCAGACCGCAAGGAGCTCAAATACCTCGTACCCCTGCACATCGACTCGGTATTGGTACTATGTGTACAGTGCCTTGCAAATGTATTCATCTCCCTTGGCGTTTTTCCTATTTTGTTGCATTACAACCTGTAATTTAAATGGATTTTTATTTGGATTTCATGTAATGGACATACACAAAATAGTCCAAATTGGTGAAGTGAAATGAAAAAAAGAACTTGTTTCAAAAAATTCTAAAAAATAAATAACTTAAAAGTGGTGCGTGCATACGTATTCACCCCCTTTGCTATGAAGCCCCTAAATAAGATCTGGTGCAACCAATTACCTTCAGAAGTCACATAATTAGTTAAATAAAGTCCACCTGTGTGCAATCTAAGTGTCACATGATCTCAGTATATATACACCTGTTCTGAAAGGCCCCAGAGTCTGCAACACCACTAAGCAAAAGGGCACCACCAAGCAAGCGGCACCATGAAGACCAAGGAGCTCTCCAAACAGGTCAGGGACAAAGTTGTGGAGAAGTACAGATCAGGGTTGGGTTATAAAAAAATATCTGAAACTTTGAACATCCCACGGAGCACCATTAAATCCATTATTAAAAAATGGAAAGAATATGGCACCACAACAAACCTGCGAAGAGAGGGCGGCCCACCAAAACTCACGGACCAGGCAAGGGCATTAATCAGAGAGGCAACAAAGAGACCAAAGATAACCATAAAGGAGCTGTAAAGCTCCACAGCGGAGATTGGAGTATCAGTCCATAGGACACCTTTAAGCCGTACACTCCACAGAGCTGGGCTTTACGGAAGTGTGGCCAGAAAAAAAGCCATTGCTTAAAGAAAAAAATAAGCTAGCGCGTTTGGTGTTTGCCAAAAGCCATGTGGGAGACTCCCCAAACATATTGAAGAAGGTACTCTGGGTCAGATGAGACAAAAATTTAGCTTTTTGGCCATCAAGGAAAAGGCTATGTGTGGCGCAAACCCAACACCTCTCATCACCCCGAGAACACCATCCCCACAGTGAAGTGGATGGGTATTCCAGCATGACAATGACCCAAAACACACAGCCAAGGCAACAAAGGAGTGGCTCAAGAATAAGCACATTAAGGTCCTGGAGTGGCCTAGCCAGTCTCCAGACCTTAATCCCATAGAAAATCTGTGGAGGGAGCTGAAGGTTCGAGTTGCCAAACGACATCCTCGAAAACTTAATGACTTGGAGAAGATCTGCAAAGAGGAGTGGGACAAAATCCCTCCTGAGATGTGTGCAAACCTGGTGGCCAACTACAAGAAACGTCTGACCTCTGTGATTGCCAACAAGGGTTTTGCCACCAAGTACCAAGTCATGTTTTGTAGAGGGGTCAAATACTTATTTCCCTCATTAAAATGCAAATCAATTTATAATATTTTTGACATGCGTTTTTCTGGATTTTTTTGTTGTTATTCTGTCTCTCACTGTTCAAATAAACCTACCATTAAAATTAGACTGATAATTTCTTTGTCAGTGGGCAAACATACAAAATCAGCAGGGGATCAAATACTTTTTTCCCCTCACTGTATATATACATTTTTTATTTTATTTTTTAACATGGGGGATTGGAAGTGATGCAGACAATTACATTGATGGAAGTTACAATCTATCTGCAATATTAAACTGATCTACCCCCTTTAAAAAAAAAATAATAATTACAAAAAAATAATGTACACTGGTTAGTCTACACCTGTTGTTTACGAAGCATGTGACAAATACAATTTGATTTGAGATCCGCATAAGGTGAAACAGTCACCCCAGGTGCATTTGTTATTGTTTTTATTTTGTTTAGGAAATGGAGCATTGTGGTAAAATAAATGTGTAGTACATACTCTGCTGTTCTATTGCGTGTGCAGTGATATGCACTGATGTCTGATGGGGAAAAAAACGATGTTCTTTGTTTGAAGTACCGTCTTTGTTGTAATATCGCAAACGGACTTGGCAGTTACACAGCTACGGATTCCAGCTTTATTTAAAGATAAAGTTAATCCTATCTCTTGTCTCTCCTCTATATCGCTTTCTCCCTCTCTCTGGTCACAGAGCAGACACTAAACAATAGGATTATCAGAGAGAGACAGGAGAAAGGTGGAGGTATGACACAGCAGTGTTTAATCCAGCATTATTTCTGTGTGTGTGTTTGTGTTTGTGTGTGTGTGTGTGTGTGTGTGTGTGTGTGTGTGTGTTCTTTAAAACTTAAAACAGCAGATTCAAATAATCTAAAACAGGTCAGACATGCGCTCCTGAACACGATTGTGACTGTCTGAGATTATGTGTGTTGACAGAGACACTGAGCCAGGTGAGCTGCTCAGACATGGTGAAACAAGTGAGCGATAGAAAGAGGGGATTAGAGAGATGGCTCCAAACAGACTGACCCAGAAAAAGAGTGTGGCAAGATCAGCAACCGCAGTGTGTGTGTGTGTGCATGCTTGCGTGTGCGAGCATGTGTGTGAGCGTGGGTGCGTACCAGTTTCCTGGCTTTCTCCCTGTTTTGGGAATGGGGTGTCACCGTGGTAACAGATGTGCGCACGTGCTCTGTGATGTCATCAGCTGAGCTGAAACACTCACTTTTTCTGGAAAGCTTTCTTCCAAAAATCAGACCACTCCCCTTACCCACCTCTCTGACAGAACACACCTTCTGCCTCTCTTTCTCTCCCTCTTCCCTGTCTTCCTCTCATACTCTTCTTTCCCTTTCCCGCATCTCAACTCGCTTATCTTTCTTAACTCTTCCTCTAGCTTTCTTAACTCTCCCTCTCGCTTTCTTAACTCTCCCCCTCTCTTTCAATAAGATCATGTTCTGGGAGTGTACTGGAAAAATGTACTGACTCACTGAAAAGAGAGAATAGAATAATTGGAAGCAGCTCCACCACAACAACAACATTGGTAGAGGTTTCTTTGCTGGGAGAAAACAGGGGGGAACATGAAGGAGAAAAACAGGAGAAGAATAGGAGACACTGACCGTTAACCCCTGAATCTGGTTGTGTTTAGTAACACTGTGGTCAGGGTCGGGGGGGGGGGGTCACTGAGCTAGCGTGGGAGACCTATAATATAATAATACCAGAGTGTAAAGATCTGCACATAATACCTAGATGATATATATACACACTACTGTTCAAACGTGTGGGGTCACTTAGAAATGTCCTTGTTTTCCATGAAAACATACATGAAATGAGTTTGAATAGGAAATAATGAAAAATGCATAGGTAATGTAGTCATTGACAAGGTTAGAAATAATGATTTTTAATATAAATAATAATTGTGTCCTTCAAACTTTGCTTTTGTCAAAGAATCCTCAATTTGCAGCAATTACAGCCTTGCAGACTTTTGGCATTCTAGTTTTCAATTTGTTGGAGGTAATCATGTGTATATGTATGTATATACACTGCTCAAAAAAATAAAGGGAACACTTAAACAACACAATGTAACTCCAAGTCAATCGCACTTCTGTGAAATCAAACTGTCCACTGATTGACAATAAATTTCACATGCTGTTGTGAAAATGGAATAGACAACAGGTGGAAATTATAGGCAATTAGCAAGACACCCCCAATAAAGGACTGGTTTTGCAGGTGGTGACCACAGACCACTTCTCAGTTCTTATGCTTCCTGGCTGATGTTTTGGTCACTTTTGAATGCTGGCGGTGCTTTCACTCTAGTGGTAGCATGAGACGGAGTCTACAACCCACACAAGTGGCTCAGGTAGTGCAGCTCATCCAGGATGGCACATCAATCCGAGCTGTGGCAAGAAGGTTTGCTGTGTCTGTCAGCATAGTGTCCAGAGCATGGAGGCACTACCAGGAGACAGGCCAGTACATCAGGAGACGTGGAGGAGGCCGTAGGAGGGCAACAACCCAGCAGCAGGACTGCTACCTCCACCTTTGTGCAAGGAGGAGCAGGAGGAGCACTGCCAGAGCCCTGCAAAATGACCTCCAGCAGGCCACAAATGTGCATGTGTCTGCTCAAACGGTCAGAAACAGACTCCATGAGGGTGGTATGAGGACCCGACTTCCACAGGTGGGGGTTGTGCTTACAGCCCAACACCGTGCAGGACGTTTGGCATTTGCCAGAGAACACCAAGATTGGCAAATTCGCCACTGGCGCCCTGTGCTCTTCACAGATGAAAGCAGGTTCACACTGAGCACATGTGACAGACGTGACAGAGTCTGGAGACGCCGTGGAGAACGTTCTGCTGCCTGCAACATCCTCCAGCATGACCGGTTTGGCGGTGGGTCAGTCATGGTGTGGGGTGGCATTTCTTTGGGGGGCCGCACAGCCCTCCATGTGCTCGCCAGAGGTAGCCTGACTGCCATTAGGTACCGAGATGAGCTCCTCAGACCCCTGACTTGTTTTAAGGACATTAAATCAAAGTTGGATCAGCCTGTAGTGTGGTGTTCCACTTTAATTTTGACTCATTTACATTTTAGTCATTTAGCAGACGCTCTTATCCAGAGCGACTTACAGTTAGAGGAATCGAACCCACAACCCTGGCGTTGCAAACGCCATGCTCTATCAACTGAGCTACATCCCTGCCGGCCATTCCCTCCCCTACCCTGGACGACGCTGGGCCAATTGTGCGCCGCCCATGAGTCTCCCGGTCGCGGCCGGCTGCGACAGAGCCTGGATTCGAACCAGGATCTCTAGTGGCACAGTTAGCACTGCGATGCAGTGCCTTAGACCACTGCGCCACTCAGGAGTACAAATCCAGACCTCCATGGGTAGATACATTTGATTTCCATTGATAATTTTTGTGTGATTTTGTTGTCAGCACATTCAACTATGTAAAGAAAAAAGTATTTAATAAGATTATTTCATTCATTCAGATCTAGGATGTGTTATTTTAGTGTTCCCTTTATTTTTTTGAGCAGTGTATATATATATATATATATATATATATATATATATATATATATATATATATATATATATATATATATATATATATATATATATATATATATATATATATATATATATATAGTGAGGGAAAAAAGTATTTGATCCCCTGCTGATTTTGTACGTTTGCCCACTGACAAATAAATAATCAGTCTATAATTTTAATGGTAGGTTTATTTGAACAGTGAGAGACAGAATAACAACAACAAAGTCCAGAAAAACGCATGTCAAAAATGTTATAAATTGATTTGCATTTTAATGAGGGAAATAAGTATTTGACCCCCTCTCAATCAGAAAGATTTCTGGCTCCCAGGTGTCTTTTATACAGGTAACGAGCTGAGATTAGGAGCACACTCTTAAAGGGAGTGCTCCTAATCTCAGCTTGTTACCTGTATAAAAGACACCTGTCCACAGAAGCAATCAATCAATCAGATTCCAAACTCTCCACCATGGCCAGGACCAAAGAGCTCTCCAATGATGTCAGGGACAAGATTGTAGACCTACACAAGGCTGGAATGGGCTACAAGACCATCGCCAAGCAGCTTGGTGAGAAGGTGACAACAGTTGGTGCGATTCTTCGCAAATGGAAGAAACACAAAATAACTGTCAATCTCCCTCGACCTGGGGCTCCATGAAAGATCTCACCTTGTGGAGTTGCAATGATCATGAGAACGGTGAGGAATCAGCCCAGAACTACACGGGATGATCTTGTCAATGATCTCAAGGCAGCTGGGACCATAGTCACCAAGAAAACAATTGGTAACACACTACGCCGTGAAGGACTGAAATCCTGCAGTGCCCGCAAGGTCCCCCTGCTCAAGAAAGCACATATACATGCCTGTCTGAATTTTGCCAATGAACATCTGAATGATTCAGAGGGGAACTGGGTGAAAGTGTTGTGGTCAGATGAGACCAAAATGGAGCTCTTTGGCATCAACTCAACTCGCCGTGTTTGGAGGAGGAGGAATGCTGCCTATGACCCCAAGATACTATCCCCACCGTCAAACATGGAGGTGGAAACATTATGCTTTGGGGGTGTTTTTCTGCTAAGGGGACAGGACAACTTCACCGCATCAAAAGGACGATGGACGGGGCCATGTACCGTCAAATCTTGGGTGAGAACCTCCTTCCCTCAGCCAGGGCATTGAAAATGGGTCGTGGATGGGTATTCCAGCATGACAATGACCCAAAACACACGGCCAAGGCAAGAAAGGAGTGGCTCAAGAGGAAGCACATTAATGTCCTGGAGTGGCCTAGCCAATCTCCAGACCTTAATCCCATAGAAAATCTGTGGAGGGAGCTGAAGGTTCGAGTTGCCAAACGTCAGCCTCGAAACCTTAATGCAGATCTTCTCCAAGTCAAAGAGGAGTAGGACAAAATCCCTCCTGAGATGTGTGCAAACCTGGTGGCAAACTACAAGAAACGTCTGACCTCTGATTGCCAACAAGGGTTTTGCCACCAAGTACTAAGTCATGTTTTGCAGAGGGGTCAAATACTTATTTCCCTCATTAAAATGCAAATCAATTTATAACATTTTTGACATGCGTTTTTCTGCATTTTTTTGTTGTTATTCTGTCTCTCACTGTTCAAATAAACTTACCATTAAAATTATAGACTGATAATTTCTTTGTCAGTGGGCAAACGTACAAAATCAGCAGGGGATCAAATACTTTTTTCCCCCTCACTGTGTGTATATATATATATATATATATATATATATATATATATATATATATGCGAGAGAAAAACATATGGGGGATTGGAGGTGATGCAGACAATTACATTGATGGAAGTTACAATCTATCTGCAATATTAAAGCTGATCTACCCCCCCCCCCCCCCCCCCCCCAAAAAAAAAGAAAAAGAATCATTGCGGCTTGGCTGGGTTGTGTTTCGGAGGACGCACGGCTCTCGACCTTCGCCTCTCCCGAGTCCGTACGGGAGTTGCAGCGATGGGACAAGATTGTAACTACCAATTGGATACCACGAAATTAACCTCCACAATCCCCCGACCTCAAACCAATTGAGATGGTTTGGGATGAGTCGGACCGCAGAGTGAAGGAAAAGCAGCCAACAAGTGCTCAGCATACGTGGGAACTCCTTCAAGACTGTTGGAAAAGCATTCCAGGTGAAGCTGGTTGAGAGAATGCCAAGAGTGTACAAGGCAGTCATCAAGGCAAAGGGTGGCTAGTTGAAGAATATAAAATATATTTTGATTTGTTTAACACTTTTTTGGTTACTACATGATTCCATATGTGTTATTTCATAGTTTTGATATCTTCACTATTATTCTACAATGTAGAAAATAGTCAAAATAAAGAAAAACCCTTGAATGAGTAGGTGTTCTAAAACTTTTGACCGGTAGTGTATGTTTTTGCAGGTGTGTATGTGAGTAGATATGGCGTACCTGGTATGCATGTCTGTACAGTTGGTATGCGTGTGTGGAGGGTATCAATGAGCATGTTAGCATGGGCATATGTAGGTTTGTGGGCATGTGCACATGCGTGAGTGTGTGCAAGGCCCTCACAGCAAGGTCTCCCCTTCATCAAGACATTAATTTCCTAAAATGGATCCTGGAGCCACAGAGTCTACACACACTTCCATTCACTCATTCTCCTTTCTTTTCCTCCCTCAGTCTGTATGGAAATAACTCTCACTTCATGCAAATACTCATGCTTCAGTTACCTGCATGTACCGTACTATATTACCCTACACACACACGCATACACACTTTCATTTAGGTATTAAAAACATACACACACTGTGCTCTATAAATGTTGTTTTCTGTAGATAAGGACACGGCAGCAGGAAAGCCACCTACAGCTAATACCATACTGCCTAAACACACACACACACACACCTCTGGACATATGTCTGTGTGTGTCTTTATGAACTTGCAGAATGTTTTAGAAAGTAGGAGAAATTCCCCCAACTCTGTTCATTAAAAAAAACTAATGATGTACGGCCCAGCTTTCTTTCTCTATTGAGAGAGAGAGAGAAGTGTGAGGTGTGTGCAGCTGCGGTGACAGACATTTAACAATGGGTCCGGTTAGACCGGTGCTGCAGAGAGTACCCATTGAGAAAGGAAGAAGGTGTGGAGGGTGGCAAATTAAAGATAAAAAAATAAACAAATGTCCGGTTCAAATTTCTGACAAAAGGCTTTCCAAACAAGAAATATGGGCTATTAGTCTACTGTGGGTCAATAGGAGTTGACTGATACCGTTTCTTATGACATAGTGATGCATGCTTTAGTCCCAGGGACAACACTAGATGTACAGCCAGCACTCACCCTAATTGGGGAGGCCAGAGGCGATGACTTCCCACCAACCACTACTCTGGATCTCTCACCAGCCAGGTGGCAGCATGCAGAGTTCTCTCACAAACACGCACAGACAAAGTCATGCAAGAGACACACACTCAGCAACTTCAATTATAAAATAATGCCAACAGCAACAAAACACACCTTTTCCTGAGCTATGAAAAGACAGAGAGAGAAAGATTAATAGAAAGAGACAGAGAGTGAGACACACACAGTGAGTGTTTCACTGACCTGTACCCACTCAGGGTGTGGGAACCCCATGATCTCCGAGCTTGTCCTTTTCGCTCACACACACTCTTTCTCTCTCTCTTTTTCTCTCTCTTTTTCTGTCGGAAGACGGCAGATCTAACTATACTCTAGTTGCGAGTTGGAGTGAGTGTGAGAGAATGACAGAGGGAGGGAGGACGAGGTGGGGACTAGGGTAGGATAATTGGACAAAGACATGTCAATCACTGACAGACGGCCAATGGAGAGCTGGGGGTGAGATTCATGGCTGGGATCTCCCATCCCTGGGAACCGTCTGTCTACACTCCACCCATGTGTAAGTATGTGCATGTGCCTTTGTGGTAGTGACAATGGAATCCATCCTTTCCAAAGACGTCTGAACTAGTGATGGGGGGGGGACGGACGGACGGACGATATATCGATATTTGACTCCAAGTATCAATTTGTAAAAATTAAAAAATTAAAAAACACACATATATATATATATATATATATATATATATATATATATATATATATATATATATATATATATATATATATATATATACACACATTGTAGAATAATAGTGAAGACATCAAAACTATGAAATAACACATATGGAATCATGTAGTAACCAAAAGTGTTAAACAAATCAAAATATATTTCAGATTTGAGATTCTTCAAAATAGCGACCCTTTGCCTTGATGACAGCTTTGCACACTCTTGGCATTCTCTCAACCAACTTCACCTGGAATGCTTTTCCAACAGTCTTGAAGGAGTTCCCACATATGCTGAGCACTTGTTGGCTGCTTTTCCTTCACTCTGCGGTCCAACTCATCCCAAACCATCTCAATTGGGTTGAGGTCGGGTGATTGTGGAGGCCAGGTCATCTGATGCAGCACTCCACCACTCTCCTTCTTGGTCAAATAGCCCTTACACAGCCTAGAGGTGTGTTGGGTCATTGTCCTGTTGAAAAACAAATGATAGTCCTACTAAGCCCAAACCAGATGGGATGGCGTATCGCTGCAGAATGCTGTGGTAGCCATGCTGGTTAAGTGTGCCTTGAATTCTAAATAAATCACTGACAGTGATATATTTATATACAGTACGTTTGACTGGTACTGTGTGTGTGTGTGTGTATATATATATATATATATATATATATATATATTTATATTTATACACACACACTATACTATAGCTTGTTCTCCCATCTTTTTAAATAGTGAGCCAACATGTTTTCAGCACTTTTATTTCCCTGACTGATCAAAACTTGTTTTCTTATACTCTCTCGTCTCTCTGCAGACATACACTGAGTGTACAAAACATTAGGAACAGCTTCCTAATATTGAGTTTTCCTAATGTTTTGTACACTCAGTGAGCAATATGTTTGGAACATCAAATCGCAATACAGTCACAATATCGAATCCCAATACATATAGAATCGTGAGAATCGCAATACATATCGTGTCGCCACCTAAGTATCGCAATAATATCGTATATTGAGGTCCCTGGCAATTCCCAGACCTAGTCCGGACCCAAAATTCTGGTTTACACCCACATGTCATTGGTTAAACACACACATACACACACCCATACATAGATTACCTCCAGTGATAACCACATCCTGATTGATTGCCCCATCCTGATTGATTGTCATGATGATGGTTTAATCATGTAATCATATCTCTGTTTGTCTCAGCCAGGGGTACTCAACTACTATTTGAGAAGATCCGGTCACACATACTTACTAGATGGCAAAGGTCCGGATGGATATTGTCATTTATCGGCGTGGTAGCAAACCCCCATCTCGAGTGAAGATTTTGCCATTTTAAAGCTCATTCCCAGCAATTCTACACATTTTGCCCGGGGCCTTGTCTTGTGTGTGTTATGATACCTGAGTGACTTAACAAAATCAATGTGGGCCCCCTGGGGGTAGACTAATCTGGCAATGTTAACTACAAGATTTAGATAGCTGGTTAGCCTAACTTACCCATCTAGCTAACATGGCCAGTAGTTGATCAACTGGAAATTTCTGACAGGTTATAAATATCTCTCTAAGCAAGGTCTGTCAGTGAATGACATAACAAGAGGAAAACTGCCCATGCCATACCAAATGTTGAAATGTAACCTTGTGCATTCTATTACAACTCTCAGCAGCAGTAAGTTAAAAGCCTGACTGAATTCCTAATTATATATAGTCACCATCTGCCAGTTGAGTATTGCTGGTCATTGATCAGGTTAGTCATCTGATCTGGTTGCTCATTGATTTATTACTCCTGAGTGCATGTCAATAGTATAGTCTTTATCCTTCATCTGCACTGATGTGAAAGAACTGCATAAGCAAAAGGCCATATAAGTGGGATGGTGCCTCATGGAAATCTGCTATCTCCTATACAGTCTTTTCATATCAGGTCAGCTGAAGGGGAGGAGGAGAGAAGAGAGGAAGCCACTTCAAACAGCTGAGTTCAGTTGCTTGGTAATAATCTGTTTAGACATGGCTAGCAGGCTAGTTTCTTATCAGTCTCTACAGTACACACGGGCACATGCACCCACGCGGACACACATACTGTACAATAATTAAAGGTCTTGCAATATCAGCTCTTCTTATGATATCCCAGCATCTGGCTAATCATCAGATGCGCTCCCCTCCCTCAGTTCTCCTAAGTGCTGACACCTTTTTTTGTTATCTAATATCACACGTAATCACCCTACTACAGAATCACATTCATCTGCCTATTTCCAAATCCTCCCACACTCGTAAGATACACACACACAACTAACTGAAGAACATAATAGACCTAGCATAGGTTTGCTACAATACAGAATATACTTTTTTTAAATTTTGGTAGGTTCTCAAAAGTTTTTCCATTGCAGCCCCTAAAAAGACTTACCACCAAACTACAACTATGTTTAACAGTGTTTGGCAGCAATCCATGAGGAACTGGCCACAACCCACTATTTTGGAACCACTGCAATGCACACTACACTACACTACTACACAAGTGTGTTTACATGTGTGTCTGTGGTACCGCTGCCATCTTCTGGTAGACTGAGCTACATGACAAATGTCCCCTGTCCTGCAACAGAGGGACGACACACACAAACACTATCTTTGCACAGGGTCGTGTGTGTGTGTTTGTGTGTGTTGAGTTTCAGCTGGTGTGTGTGTGTGTTAAATACATGGTTTGTTATGTTTTTGCAACTGGTAGATTAGGTAATATCTGAGCGGAAAACAGTCTGATGGTACAGTGATGCAGAATCACAAGCCCCACTTCACTTCCTGCAACTCTATGACACAGACTAGACACACACCACTTCCCCTTTCAATGTGGAGAGAGAGAGAAGGAAAGAGAGAAGGAAAGAGAGTGAAAGAGACCCTATAGCCCCTTACCCACCAATTTATATCTGGGAGGATTGGTAAGCCCATCGTTTCAAGTCCTGTCAGGTGGGGGTTAAAATGGGATCAGCTGATGGTTGTTGGGTGACTAGGTTCCCTGATGCCCATCTCATGACAAACTCGCTCACATTCCAATATTGGACACAAACAGTGAACTGTGCACACCAACACACCACACTTCCTTACTGTGTGTGTGTTTGTGTGTGTTTGTGTGTGTGTGTGCCCATGTCATTACATATAACCGATAATGTTGTTCTAAGGTTGGACCTGTCCCCCACACCTACTGCTCCTTGAGCTCACTGTATCTGCAATCAATATTGGGCCACGAGGTGTGTGTGTGTGTATGTGTGTGTGTGTGCGTCTTTAGCCCACACCCATAAAGTCAAGCAAACACTCCTATCCAGTGTTTGCCTAGTTGTCTTTCCTGACAAGAGAAAGACAACCAAACACGCACACAGTACAAGGTTCCAAGTGAATTATCTTTACCCTAAATGACATATAGGAAACACTCAGCCATGCTGAAAAAGCAGGTATTTTCTTTACACGCACACAAATGATAAAGAATGCCATTCCAGAGAGGAGAGAGACACATTAACAACACAAGACACACTCTCCCTCCCTCTCTCTTTCTACCCAGCTCTCCCATTACATATTTCTATCTCATGAACTCTCTCTTTCCCTCCCCCCATTGGTTGGCTAAGTGCAATATTTGCCATATTTCTTCAGATCCTCTCTGAGCTCCACTAGTGCCTTAATTGGAGCAAGGTTTCTCTTTTCTAAAATAATACTCTTTCAGTACCATCTCTATCTCTCTCGTAACTTCCTCTCTCCCACCCCAGAGTGGTGGGGTAATGGCTAAACACTACTTCTGCTAAAGCCTTAAGTGTGCTACAGATTCTTGTTCAAGTGGCGTACTTGGCCTTAGATCAGTGGGGTAAAATAGGGGCGACAACCCAGGTTCAATACCCAGTTGGCTACATTGGTGCCGTGACCCTATGTATTGCTGGGTTGATGCTATAGCTGGGGTTGCTGTGGAGAGAAGGAAAGGAAGGGAAAGGGGATACCTAGTCAGTTGTACAACTGAATGCATTTAACTGAAATGTGTCTGAATCAGAGAGGTGTGGGGGACTGCCTTAATCCACATCCAAGGGAAGGTCAAACGGGGTCGAAGTGTAGCAGAGGTAGTTCATTTGGTGAACTACACTTCACTCCTGTGATGAGTGGCTGAACAGTGGTCTACGCCTTCAGCTCAGTGGGATAATGTGGTCTTAATTCACAGAGATGTTTCCGATTGTCATCTAAGAGTCCATAAACCTTTGTTTGGTCAGGAAATAAATGCATGTTTAACTTCCGTCATTGAACTGCAGGAAACCCATCCCTGCACCCTCAGGCAAGCCAAGGCATTGTCCTGTGCATGCACGCACACACACACACAAGCAGCTGGCCATCTGCAGTGGGCTACTGTACTGCAGCATCCCGGTCGCCCCTGCACTCACCATACCCAGAGTTGGGGGGTAATTGATTACATGTCGTAGACAATCAGTTACATGTAATTTGATTACAAAAACACTAACTGTAATCAGTTACGTTACCAGCATAAAATATTGTAATGGGTTTACAGATACTTTTGAAAAACTAGATGTTACTTCTTGGACTACTTTTACATTCAGAATTTTGTGAAGAAAATACATTGACACCTTTCTGTTTTTTCAATTACATTAAATTCAGCATTGAAAAAAGGAGCAAGTTTAAATTTGTTCCACCTGAGGGAGTCTGACCACAAGTCAGAGACCACTATGATGACAAATGCTATGATGGATCCTTTTTGTCTTTGTCTAATGCCTTTTAAGGGGAAAGTAATCCAAAAGTAGCATAAAGTACTCATATGATGTTACCGAGTTTGGTTAATCCAAAAGTTACGTTACTGATTACAATTTTGGACAGGTAAGTAGTAACTGTATATTATTACATTTAGAAAGTAACCTAACCAACCCTAACCATACCCATTGATTATATTTGACTAGGGAGTCGACCAGGCAGATATTTATCTACGGTTGGAGGATAAGAGTTTGTTTGTTTTCGAATACAAATTAACCATGGAGTGAGACAGACTCCCTCAAAACTTTTTCTAGACATTAATCTTCGTCATCAAGCAAATAATTTAAACGGAGTTTATGACAATATACACAACATAGGCAAATACCCAAACATAAAAGTTGTTTAAATGAAAACATAGCTACCTCATTAAGTAGAATCGGGTAATTACACACGGTTGAAGGCTGTTAATTGGGTTCCCAGTGATCGGTTTGAGTAGTAAACGTCGAGTGCGCGCGAGCTCCAGACGGAACCATCTGCCTGACCACTCCACTCCACACCACGCCCCTCTCTCGCTCGCTCTCGCTCTCCGTCTCTCTCACACATTCATTCAGCTAGAGAAAAAGATTATGGAACCAACCTGTCAATCGCAATAGGTTTATGTCCCCAGTCAGAGAGAGAGAGATGGGGAGAGGGAGAAAGAGAGGGAGTCAATACTGTTGTGTGTATTCAGCTGCCCAGACGTGCAGTGAATAAAATATTGATTGCGGCAACCTCTCTCTCTCTCTCTCTCTCTCTCTATCTCCTCTGGTAATCAGAAAGCAGTTGTATTGAAGAATCACCGATAAATGACAGCCATTAACCTTCCACACAGAGGCGGCTTGAGTCTCCCACCTACTGCCTTAATCTATCTATCTATCTATCTATCTATCTATCTATCTATCTATCTATCTATCTATCTATCTATCTATCTATCTATCTCAATTCAATTTCAATTCAATTTAAGGGCTTTATTGGGATGGGAAACGTATGTTAACATTGCCAAAGCAAGTGAAGTAGATAGTAAACAAAAGTGAAATAAACAATAAATATTAACAGTAAACATTACACTCAGAAGTTTCAAAAGAATAAAGACATTTCAAATGTCATATTATGTATATATACAGTGTTGTAACAATGTGCAAATAGTTAAAGTACAAATGGGAAAATAAATAAACATAAATATGGGTTGTATTTACAATGGTGTTTGTTCTTCACTGGTTGCCCTTTTCTTGTGGCAACAGGTCACAAATCTTGCAGCTGTGATGGCACACTGTGGTTTTTCACCCAGTAGATAAGGGAGTTTATCAAAATTGGGTTTGTTTTCGAATTCTTTGTGGTTCGCTGTAATCTGAGGGAAATATGTGTCTCTAATATGGTCATACATTTGGCAGGAGGTTAGGAAGTGCAGCTCAGTTTCTACCTCATTTTGTGGGCAGTGTGCACATAGCCTGTCTTCTCTTGAGAGCCAGGTCTGCCTACGGCGGCCTTTCTCAATAGCAAGGCTATGCTCACTGAGTCTGTACATAGTCAAAGCTTTCCTTAAGTTTGGGTCAGTCACAGTGGTCAGGTATTCTGCCACTGTGTACTCTCTGTTTAGGGCCAAATAGCATTCTAGTTTGCTCTGTTTTTTTGTTTGTTCTTTCCAGTGTGTCAAGTAATTCTCTTTTTGTTTTCTCATGATTTGGTTGGGTCTAATTGTGTTGTTGTTGTTGTTGTTGTCCTGGGGCTGTGTGGGGTCTGTTTGTGTTTGTGAACAGAGCCCCAGGACAAGCTTACTTAGGGGACTCTTCTCCAAGTTCATCTCTCTGTAGGTGATGGCTTTGTTATGGAAGGTTTGGGAATCGCTTCCTTTTAAGTGGTTATAGAATTTAACGGCTCTTTTCTGGATTTTGATAATTAGCGGTTATTGGCCTAATTCTGCTCTGCATGCATTATTTGGTGTTTTACGTTGTACACAGAGGATGTTTTCGCAGAATTCTGCATGCAGAGTCTCAATTTGGTGTTTGTCCCATTTTGTGAATTCTTGGTTGGTGAGAAGACCCCAGACCTCAGAACCATAAAGGGCAATGGGTTCTATAACTGATTCAAGTATTTTTAGCCAGATCCTAATTGGTATGTCAAATTTTATGTTCCTTTTGATGGCATAGAAGGCCCTTCTTGCCTTGTCTCTCAGATCGTTCACAGCTTTGTGGAAGTTACCTGTGGCGCTGATGTTTAGGCCGAGGTATGTATAGTTTTTTGTATGCTCTAGGGCAGGGGTGTCAAACTCATTTTAGCTCAGGGGCCACATGGAGGAAAATCTATTCCCAAGTGGGCCGGACCGGAAAAATCATGGTATATATAACTTAAAAACAACAACTTCAGATTGTTTTCTTTGTTTTAATACGATCAACATACAACATAAAGCTGGAGCCTGAGGACAGTGTGTCCAAAATAGTACAAGCACAACATCACTATTAATCATAAAACACGTCAAGTTTATTTGAAAATTCTAAAGAAAAAGAACACACAAACACACAATGCCTCAGTGATTAACAGAACTGTTTCACAGATCACATAACTATATCAGGGTGTCATTTCTCAGGCAGAAATGTAGATAAAAATAATGAAATCCTGTTCCCCAAACAAGTGCAAGAACCACAGAGTCAAGAATAGGTTAAATATACAAATAAAATAAAATCAATTAAAAACAATAGCACATCAACATAAAAACATATAAACATAAAGCTGGAGCATGAGGACAGTGTCCAAAAGCACAACATCACTATTAATCATAAAACACCTCAAGTTATTTGAAAGTTCTGAGGACAAAGAACACACAAACACACAATGCCTCAGTGATTCACAGAAGTATATCACAGATCACAGAACTATATCAGGGTGTCATTTCTCAGGCAGAAATGTAGATAAAAATAATGAAATCCTGTTCCCCAAACAAGTGCAAGAACCACAGAGTCAAGAATAGGTTAAATATACAAATAAAATAAAATCAATTAAAAACAATAGCACATCAACATAAAAACATATAAACATAAATCTGAAAGTGTTGCTCAAACTCCCGGTGCCGGGGGTAGCACGAAGCTAGCTAGCTAGCCGTTCTTCAAACAAGGTCAACACAGTGGCCATTGCTAGCTAGCCAACAGACACGGACACGAATTATCTGCTTAGTGTGTTAACACACTATTGGTGGTTTGTTGTGACCAAGTGTTGGTGCTAAACTGTGTGTTTTTGGATGCAAGTGTTGGTGCTAAACTGTGTGTTTTTGGATGCTAGCATGCTAGTTAGCTATGGTGTCATAGTTAGCTAGCTGAATAAAGTGGGTTGAGTCTATTCCTTTAAACATTGAACCGCTGTGGTTCACAACAATTCTGATTTCTAAAGGTGGAAGTTGGTAGAGTTTTTGGTCGGGTGGTTCAGTGAAACAATTATAGTTGTTAGAAGTATAAGTTTTTGGTGAGGGAGGCCCTGTTCTCTACTCTCCCGATGTTTAGTTCATTTCATTCCGATCTCCTCTGCATTATTGTAGCCATTTGCTACAGCCTGTCAACTATGCCTCTGCCTATCCCTGTTCTCTCCTCTCTGCACAGGCTACACAAACGCCCCACACCGCGTGGCTGCTGCCTCTCTAACCTGGTGGTCCCTGCACGCACCCCACACCTGGAGTTCCAGGTCTCAGGCAGCCTCTGGAACTGCCGTTCTGCTGCCAACAAAGCTGACTTCATCCCAGCCTATGCTAATCTCCAGTCCCTCGACTTCCTGGCGCTGACGGAAACATGGATTACCACTGAAAACACTGCTACTCCTACTGCTCTCTCCTCGTCTGACCATGTGTTCTCGCATACCCCGAGAGCATCTGGTCAGAGGGGTGGTGGCACAGGAATCCTCATCTCTCCCAAGTGGACATTCTCAATTTTTCCCCTAACCCATCTGTCTATCTCCTCATTTGAATTCCATGCTGTCACAGTCACTAGCCCATTTAAGCTTAATATCCTTGTCATCTATCGCCCTCCAGGTTCCCTTGGAGAGTTCATCAATGAGCTTGACGCCTTGATAAGTTCCTTTCCTGAGGATGGCTCACCCCTCACAGTTTTGGGGGATTTCAAACTCCCTATGTCCACATTTGACTCATTTCTCTCTGCCTCCTTCTTTCCACTTCTCTCCTCTCTTGACCTCACCCTCTCACCATCCCCCCCTACTCACAAGGCAGGCAATACGCTTGACCTCATCTTTACTAGATGCTGCTCTTCTACTAATCTCACTGCAACTCCCCTCCATGTCTCCGACCACTACTTTGTTTCCTTTTCTCTCTCGCTCTCCTCCCACACTACTCACTCTGCCCCTACACAGATGGTAATGCGCCGCCGCAACCTTCGCTCTCTCTCTCCCACTACTCTCTCCTCTTCCATCCTATCATCTCTTCCCTCTGCTCAATCCTTCTCCCTCCAATCTCCTGATTCTGCCTCCTCAACCCTCCTCTCCTCCCTTTCTGCATCCTTTGACTCTCTGTGTCCCCTATCCTCCCGGCCGGCTCGGTCCTCCCCTCCAGCTCCGTGGCTTGATGACTCATTGCGAGCTCACAGAACAGAGCTCCGGGCAGCGGAGCGGAAATGGAAGAAAACTAAACTCCCTGCCGACCTGGCATCTTTTCACTCCCTCCTCTCTACATTTTCTTCATCTGTTTCTGCTGCTAAGGCCACTTTCTACCACTCTAAATCCCAAGCATCTGCCTCTAACCCTAGGAAGCTCTTTGCCACATTTTCCTCCCTCCTGAATCCTCCCCCCCCCGCCCCCCCCTCCTCTCTCTCTGTGGATGACTTCGTCAACCACTTTGAAAAGAAGGTTGACGACATTCGATCCTCGTTTGTTAAGTCTAATGACACTGCTGGTCCTACTCACACTGCCCTACCCTATGCTTTGACTTCTTTCTCCCCTCTCTCTCCAGATAAAATCCTGCGACTTGTGACTGCAGGCCGCCCAACAACCTGCCCGCTTGACCCCATCCCCTCCTCTCTTCTCCAGACCATCTCCGGTGACCTTCTCCCCTACCTCACCTCGCTGATCAACTCATCCTTGACCGCTGGCCATGTCCCTTCCGTCTTCAAGAGAGCGAGAGTTGCTCCCCTTCTCAAAAAACCAACACTCGATCCCACTGATGTCAACAACTACAGACCAGTATCCCTTCTTTCTTTTCTTTCCAAAACTATTGAGCGTGCCGTCTTTAGCCAACTCTCTTGCTATCTCTCTCAGAATGACCTTCTTGATCCAAACCAGTCAGGTTTCAGGACTGGTCATTCAACTGAGACTGCTCTTCTCTGTGTCACGGAGGCTCTCCGCACTGCTAAAGCTAACTCTCTCTCCTCTGCTCTTGTCCTTCTAGACCTGTCTGCTGCCTTTGATACTGTGAACCATCAGATCCTCCTCTCCACCCTCTCCGAGCTGGGCATCTCCGGCGCGGCTCACTCCTGGATTGCGTCCTACCTGACCGGTCGCTCCTACCAAGTGGCGTGGCGAGAAGCTGTCTCCGCACCACGTGCTCTCACCACTGGTGTCCCCCAGGGCTCAGTTCTAGGCCCTCTCCTTTTCTCCCTATACACCAAGTCACTTGGCTCTGTCATATCCTCACATGGCCTCTCCTATCATTGCTACGCTGACGATACACAACTAATCTTCTCCTTTCCCCCTTCTGATAACCAGGTGGCGAATCGCATCTCTACATGTCTGGCAGACATATCAGCATGGATGACGGATCACCACCTCAAGCTGAACCCTGGCAAGACGGAGCTGCTCTTCCTCCCGGGGAAGGACTGCCCGTTCCATGATCTCGCCATCACGGTTGACAACTCCGCTGTGTCCTCCTCCCAGAGTGCGAAGAGCCTAGGCGTGACCCTGGACAACACCCTGTCGTTCTCCGCCAACATCAAGGCGGTGACCCGCTCCTGCAGGTTCATGCTCTACAACATTCGGAGAGTACGACCCTGCCTTACACAGGAAGCGGCACAGGTCCTAATCCAGGCACTTGTCATCTCCCGTCTGGACTACAGGCAACTCGCTGTTGGCTGGCCTCCCTGCCTGTGCCATTAAACCCCTACAACTCATCCAGAATGCCGCAGCCCGTCTGGTGTTCAACCTTCCCAAGTTCTCTCACGTCACCCCCCTCCTCCGCACACTCCACTGGCTTCCAGTTGAAGCTTGCATCCACTACAAGACCATGGTGCTTGCCTATGGAGCAGTGAGGGGAACGGCACCTCTGTACCTTCGGGCTCTGATCAGTCCCTACACCCAAACGAGGGCATTGCGTTCATCCACCTCTGGCCTGCTGGCTCCCCTTCCTCTGCGGAAGCATAGTTCCCGCTCAGCCCAGTCAAAACTGTTCGCTGCTCTGGCACCCCAATGGTGGAACAAGCTCCCTCACGACGCCAGGACAGCGGAGTCACTCACCACCTTCCGGAGACATTTGAAACCCCACCTCTTTAAGGAATACCTGGGATAGGATAAAGTAATCCTTCTACCCCCCCCCAAAAAAAAAATTTGTAAAGTGATTATCCCACTGGCTATAGGGTGAACGCACCAATTGGCGAGTCGCTCTGGATAAGAGCGTCTGCTAAATGACGTAAATGTGCCCTTGAGCAAGGCACTTAACCCTAATTGCTCCTGTAAGTCGCTCTGGATAAGAGCGTCTGCTAAATGACTAAAATGTAAATGTAAAATGTAACAGTCCAGTTATTTTATCTTTGAACCGCTTCATGTCTGCCACATGTTGGGTCGCGCACACATTTTTCAGACAGGGGAAGTGAGCTGCATCACCACCGGCAAGTTCCGTCTCCCACAATGACAGCTTCAACTTGAAAGAACGTATGCTGTCATAATACTGCGTGACAACTTTGTTGCGCCCTTGCAGCTGTTTGTTCAAGTTATTCAGGTGCTCTGTAACATCCACCATAAATGCAAGGTCCGGCATCCATTCTGCGGAATGAAATTCTAACACTGGTTTGCCCTTTTCTTCCATGAACTGTTCAATTTCTTCTCGTAAATCAAAGAAACGCCTCAGCACAGCACCTCGGCTTAACCATCTTACCTCAGTGTGGTATGGCAGGCCATAGATGTGGTCTTTCTCTCTGAGAAGGCTGTCAAACTGACGGTGATTCAGGCTTCTGGATCGGATGAAATTAACAGTTTGGATGACCACCTTCATGACGTTATCCATCTTTAATGACTTGCAACACAAAGCCTCCTGGTGCAAAATACAGTGAAAAGTCAAAAAATCACATCCTCCATTTGCAGATTGCACTTTCTCTCTGAACTTTGTCACAACGCCTGCTTTTTTCCCGATCATTGAGGGCGCACCATCTGTAGCCAGGCTGACAGCGCGGGACCAGTCCACTCCGACCCTGTCCAGCACGCCGACGAGTGCGGTAAAAATATCAGCTGCTGTCGTTGTATCTGTAATCGGCACCAACTCCACCAACTCCTCGGTGACGGTCAATGTGTCATCAACTCCGCGGATGAAAAAATGGCCAGTTTTGCAACATCTGTAATGTCCGTGCTTTCATCAGTTGCAACCGAAAACGCAATAAATGACTTTACTTTTTGCTTCAACTGGCTGTCCAAATCCACTGAAAGATCGGAAATCCTGTCTGCAACTGTGTTTCTTGTCAGGCTGATATTTGCAAAAGCCTGCCGCTTTTCAGGGCACACAATCTCCGCTGCCTTCATCATGCATGTTTTTACAAATTCACCCTCACTAAATGGTTTTGAAGCCACTGCGATTTCATTAGCAATGAGGTAGCTAGCTTTCACTGCAGCGTCACTGATGTCTCGGCTGTGAGTAAACACAGACTGCTGTTTCTTCAGACCCGCCAACAGTTCATTCACCTTCTCTCATCTCCGCTGTCCTTGAAAGTTGTCATATTTGTCGGCATGAAGACTCACATAGTGGCGACGAAGGTTATATTCTTTCAGCACTGCAACATGCTCTGAACACACCAAACATACAGCTTTCCCATTCAATTCCGTGATTAAATAGGATGACCATTTTTCTTGGAACACTCTGCACTCTGCGTCCACTTTTCTCTTTTTTGACAGAGACATATTGGGGCAATGAGGGTGCCAAAGCACATAATGTTAAAAGTAGAAGCCGTAATAAATATCGCGGGCAAAACAAAGTAGCTCACTGGCTGCACGTGCTTGACCTACTTGCTCTGCCCCGGTATAAACAGTTTGCTTGCTTAACATAATTGCTATTGCGCCATCCAGTGGACACAATTGGAACAGCAGTTTATTTTATTGAAAAATTGCAGCGCATTTTTATACTTAAAAAAATAAAATAAAATAAAATTATTTTTTTTTAAATCATCTCGCGGGCCGGATTAAACCCGTTTGCGGGCCTGATCTGGCCCGCGGGCCGTACGTTTGACACCCCTGCTCTAGGGCAACGGTGTCTAGATGGAATTTGTATTTGTGGTCCTGGCAACTGGACCTTTTTTGGAACACCATTATTTTTGTCTTACTGAGATTTACTGTCAGGGCCCAGGTCTGACAGAATCTGTGCAGAAGATCTAGGTGCTGCTGTAGGCCCTCCTTGGTTGGTGACAGAAGCACCAGATCATCAGCAAACAGAAGACATTTGACTTCAGATTCTAGTAGGGTGAGGCCGGGTGCTGCAGACTGTTCTAGTGCCCTCGCCAATTCGTTGATATATATGTTGAAGAGGGTGGGGCTTAAACTGCATCACTGTCTCACTCCACGTTCCTGTGGAAACAAATGTGTGTGTTTTTTGCCAATTTTAACCGCACACTTGTTGTTTGTGTACATGGATTTTATAATGTCGTATGTTTTTCCCCCAACCCCACTTTCCATCAATTTGTATAGCAGACCCTCATGCCAAATTGAGTCAAAAGCTTTTTTGAAATCAACAAAGCATGAGAAGACTTTGCCTTTGCCTTTGTTTTGGTTTGTTTGTTTGTTAATTAGGGTGTGCAGGGTGAATACATGGTCTGTCGTACGGTAATTTGGTAAAAAAAATTGCTCAGTACATTGTTTTCACTGAGGAAATGAACTAGTCTGCTGTTAATGATAATGCAGAGGATTTTCCCAAGGTTGCTGTTGACGCATATCCCGCGGTAGTTATTGGGGTCAAATTTGTCTCCACTTTTGTGGATTGGGGTGATCAGTCCTTGGTTCCAAATATTGGGGAAGATGCCAGAGCTAAGGATGATGTTAAAGAGTTTAAGTATAGCTAATTGAAATTTGTGGTCTGTATATTTTATCATTTCATTGAGGATACCATCAACACCACAGGACTTTTTGGGTTGGAGGGTTTGTATTTTGTCCTGTAGTTTATTCAATGTAATTGGAGAATCCAGTGGGTTCTGGTAGTCTTTAATAGTTGATTCTAAGATTTGCATTTGATCATGTATATTTTTTTGTTATAGGGCCAAAAAGATTGGAGAAGTGGTTTACCCATACATCTCCGTTTTGGATAGATAGCTCTTCGTGTTGTTGTTTGTTTAGTGTTTTCCAATTTTCCCAGAAGTGGTTAGAGTCTATGGATTCTTCAATTACATTGAGCTGATTTCTGACATGCTGTTCCTTCTTTTTCCGTAGTGTATTTCTGTATTGTTTTAGTGATTCACCATAGTGAAGGCGTAGGCTCAGGTTTTCTGGGTCTCTATGTTTTTGGTTGGATAGGATTCTCAATTTCTTTCTTAGGTCTTTGCATTCTTCATCAAACCATTTATCACAGTTATTACTTTTCTTTGGTTTTCTGTTAGAGATGTTTAGATTTGATAGGGAAGCTGAGAGGTCAAATATACTGTTTAGGTTTTCTACTGCCAAGTTTACACCTTCACTATTACAGTGGAACGTTTTGTCCAGGAAGTTGTCTAGAATGGATTGAATTTGTTGTTTCCTAATAGTTTTTTGGTAGGTTTCAACACTACTTTCCTTCCATCTATAGCATTTCTTAATATTATTCAGTTCCTTTGGCTTTGATGCCTCATGATTGAGTATTGCTCTGTTCAAGTAGACTGTGATTTTTCTGTGGTCTGATAGGGGTGTCAGTGGGCTGACTGTGAACGCTCTGAGAGACTCTGGGTTGAGGTCAGTGATAAAGTAGTCTACAGTACTACTGCCAAGAGATGAGCTATAGGTGTACCTACCATAGGAGTCCCCTCGAAGCCTACCATTGACTATGTACATACCCAGTGTGCGACAGAGCTGCAGGAGTCGTGACCCGTTTTTGTTGGTTATGTTGTCGTAGTTATGCCTAGGGGGGCATATGGGGGAGGGAATGCTGTCACCTCCAGGTAGGTGTTTGTCCCCCTGTGTGCTGAGGGTGTCAGGTTCTTGTCCAGTTCTGGCATTTAGGTCACTGTCCCTGGGTCTGGAAATGATTGATTTCCCCCTCCAGGATGGAGAAACTGTCTTCATTAAAGTATGGGGATTCTAGTGGGGGGATATAGGTAGCACACAGGAGGACATTTTTCTCAGTTGAGATAATTTCCTTTTGAATTTCTAACCAAATGTAAAATGTTCCTGTTTTGATTAATTTAATAGAGTGAGTTAGGTCTGCTCTATACCAAATTATCATACCCCCTGAGTCCCTTCCCTGTTTCACACCTGGTAGTTTGGTGGATGGGACTACCAGCTCTCTGTAACCTAGAGGGCAACCAGTGGGTCCGTCTCCTCTATACCATGTTTCTTGTAGGATGACAATGTCTGTATTTCCGATTTCTTTGGTGAAGTCCAGATTCCTGCTCTTTAGGCCAAAGGCAGATGACCTCAGGCCTTGGATATTCCAGGATGAAATAGTGAAGGCTTTGTGTTCCATAAAGTGTCTAATGTTGTTGGTTGTGTGGTTTGGCCTCAGGCCTCAGGCCTCTCTCTCTCTCTCTCTCTCTCTCTCTCCTTCTCTCAATTCAATTCAGGCGCGATTTATTGTCATGGGAAACATGTTTACATTGCCAAATAAATGTCTCACCCGGGGGTGGTTGTGAGGGCTGCGGTCGGGGAAGGAAGCAGAGATAAGCAGAAGGTTGTGGGTGCGTTCCAGATAATGCACATTAGGCAAAGGACTTGCACAGAATATCAAATCTACAATGTCTGGGGAAGTGTCTCAGCAACCACATCACTAATTTATGCAGGCCTGCAGTGCAAAATATGTGTATCTGGAACGCACCCTTATTTCTCCGCCTGCTGCTGTTTAGACCACCAGAGTCACTGCAGCAAGGTGGTGCTGAGGCTACATCAAAACACTGGTTCACAGGTTGGTTCATTGCTTCAGCCGCCTATAACTACTAGAAATGGTGCAACCATAAACAAAAGCTGTACTCTAAAAGCAATGCAGTCTCTGCATACACACATACACACACACATACACATTTTTTACAGATGAGTAATTTTGCGCAGTGGGGACCAATACATTCCAGAGGAGCCTTGCATTCCGAGAGAGGGAGAAAAATAGAGAGAGAGAGAGAGAGAGAGAGACTGAGAAATATCAAATCAAATCAAATTGTATTTGCCACATGCTTCGAAAACAACAGGTGTAGACGAACAGTGAAATGCTTACTTACGGGTCCTTTCCAATAATGCAGAGTTAAAGATAAGACGAAAAATTTAAGAAAACATTTAAATAGTTACACGACGAATAAATACACAGTGAATAACTAATAAAAATAAAGAGTAAAAATAACATGTCTATATATAGGGAGTAGAAAATAACATGGCTATATATAGGGAGTAGAAAATAACATGGCTATATATAGGGAGTAGAAAATAACATGGCTATATATAGGGAGTGCCAGTACCAAGTCGATGTGTAGGGTACGAGGTAATTTAGATAGCTATGTACTGTACATATACAGTTCCTTCGGAAAGTATTCAGACCCCTTGACTTATTCCACATTTTGTTAGGTTACAGCCTTATTCTAAAATAGATTTTTTATTTTTATTTCCCTCATCGATCTACACACAACACCCCATAATGACAAAGCAAAAACAGGTTTGTAGAAATGTTTGCTTATTTATAATATATAACACAACGGAAATCTCACATTTACATAAGTATTCAGACCCTTTACTCAGTTCTTTGTTGAAGCACCTTTGGCAGAGATTACAGCCTCGAGTCTTCTTGGGTATGACACTACAAGCTTGGCACACCTGTATTTGGGGAGTTTCTCCCATTCTTCTCTGCAGATCCTCTCAAGCTCTGTCAGGTTGGATGGGGAGCGTTGCTGCACAGCTATTTTCAGGTCTCTCCAGAGATATTCGATCGGGTTCAAGTCCGGGCTCTGGCTGGGACATTCACGGACATTCAGAGACTTGTCCCGAAGCGACTCCTGCGATGTCTTGGGTGTGTGCTTAGGGTCGTTGTTCTGTTGGAATGTGAAACTTTGCCCAAGTCTGAGGTCCTGAGCCCTCTGGAGCAGGTTTTCATTAAGGAGCTCTCTGTACTTTGCTCCGTTCATCTTTGCCTCGATCCTGACTAGTCTCTCAGTCCCTGCCGCTGAAAAACACCCCCCACAGCATGATGCTGCCACCACCATGCTTCACCGTAGGGATGGTGCCAGGTTTCCTCCAGACGTGACGCTTGGCATTCAGGCCAAAGAGTTGAATCTTGGTTTCATCAGACCAGAGAATCTTGTTTCTCATGATCTGAGAGTCTTTAGGTGCCTTTTGGCAAACTCCAAGCGGGCTATCATGTGCCTTTTACAGAGCAGTGGCTTCCGTCTGGCCACTCTACCATAAAGGCCTGATTGGTGTAGTGCTGCAGAGATGGTTGTCCTTCTGGAAAGTTCTCCCATCTCCACAGAGGAACTCTGGAGCTCTGTCAGAGTGACCATCGGGTTCTTGGTCACCTCCCAGACCAAGGCCCTTCTCCCCCGATTGCTCAGTTTGGCTGGGCGGCCAGCTCTAGGAAGAGTCTTGGTGGTTCCAAACTTCTTCCACTTTATCATTATGGGGTATTGTGTGTAGATTGCTGAGGATGTTTTTTTATTTAATCAATTTTAGAATAAGGCTGTAATGTAACAAAATGTGGAAAAATTCAAGGGGTCTGAATACTTTCCGAAGGCACTGTAGGTAGGGGTAAAGTGACTAGGCTACAGGATAGATAATAGACAGTAGAAGCAGCGTATGTGGTGTGTGTGAGTGTGTGTGTGTGTGAGTGTGTGTGTGTGTGTGTGTGTGTGTGTGTGTGTGTGTGTGTGTGTGTGTGTGTGTGTGTGTGTGTGTGTGTGTGTGTGTGTGTGTGTGTGTGTGTGTGTGTGTGTGTGTGTGTGTGTGTGTGTGGCGTCAGTATGCATGTGTGTGCATGTTATATGTGTGTGGGTGTATGTGTGTAGGGGTGTCAGTGTAAGTATGTGTGAGTGTGTGGGTAGAGTCAATTGTGTCTGCATAGAGTGGGAGCAAGAGAGTTAATTCAAAAAAGGGTCAATGCAGGCAGTCCGGAGAGGGGGAGAGTGGGAGGAAGGGAGAAAGTAATCACCGTTCCGGTTCAACAGAACTTCTGCTCTAAAGACCACATTTCCTCTCCTACCTGTCCTGTTACAATACAAGCAGTTTTTTTAATCAAGATGGAGTGAGCATGATGCAACCAACTGCTCAGAAATCATGGTGTTGTGGTGATTGAGTGGGAACAGCCAAAACAGGGCTTGAACTGGCAACCCTGCTATTATAGGATGAGCTCACAAGGTCCAGACCTCTGGGCGGAGGCTGTAGTGCCCTCACATCGAGGGTTGCTACAGTTAGACTGAGTGCCAGGGTGCCAGTGTAGCATTCTCTATCGAAAGACTTTGGCTCTGTTCCAATCTGATAATGGCATAATGGACCTGCCTGCCAGGACAGGATTCTAGGGAGCTGTTATGAAATACTCCAGCAGTCTACAGCACCGCTTTACAATCCTTTCTAGTCTAAGCTCCATGCTATTGTGACCATACTGCTCGACCCTGCCAGGACAGTTATGTGGGAAGATTAGGTGGAGGACAATTGTTAGGGACATCAGCCTCCCTCTTTCTCTCTTTCAACTCAATAAAATTAAAATGAGATTTATTGGCATGAATGGGTATTGGGTATGACTGTTGTCAAGGCAATGCAATTATTGCCTAATATAAAAATTAAATCATTCAATTAGGTTCATTGATACTTTCAATTATCGCTCTCTCTATGATCCCTTTCTCTCTCTCTGTCAGTCTGTCTGTTTGTGAAGGATAGGAGGCAGTAGGTGAGAGTGGGGTAAGTTGAGCCATTTTTTACATTCAGCATCACTCTGTCAAAAGGGAAATATAGTATTCTTTCTAACAAAGATATCTACAGTGCTATGAAAAAGTATTTGCCCCCTTTCTAATTTTCTCTACTTTTGCATATTTGTGATACTGAATGTTGTCAGATCTTCAACCAAATCCTAATATTAGATAAAGGGAACATAAATGAACAAATAACACAACAATTACATATTTATTTCATTTATCTCATAAACAAAGTTATGCAACACCCAATTCCCCTGTGTGAAAAAGTAATTGCCCCCTTACACTCAATAACTGGTTGTGCCACCTTTAGCTGCAATGACTCCAACCAAATGCTTCCTGTAGTTGTTGATCAGTCTCTCACGTCACTGTGGAGGAATTTTGTCCCACTCTTCCATGCAGAACTGCTTTAACTCAGTGACGTGTGGGTTTTCAAGCATGAACTGCTCGTTTCAAGTCCTGCCACAACATCTCAATTTGGATTAGGTCTGGACTTTGACTAGGCCATTCCAAAACTTCCAATTTGTTGCTTTCTAGCAATTTTTATGTAGACTTGATTGTGTGTTTTGGATCATTGTCTTGCTGCATGACCCAGCTGCGCTTCAGCTTCAGCTCACAGACGGATGGTCTGACATTCTCCTGTAGAATTCTCGGATACAGAGCAGAATTCATGGTTCCTTCTATTAAGGCAAGTCGTCCAGGTCCTGAGGCAGCAAAGCATCCCCAAACCATCACACCACCACCACCATGCTTGACCTTTGGTATGATGTTCTTACTGTGGAATGCAGTGTTTGGTTTTCGCCAGGCATAATGGGACCCATCTCGTCCAAAAGGTTGACTCAAGTTTTCCAAAAAGCACCTGGAGGATCATCAAGACTCTTGGAAGAACGTTCTATGGACAGATGATATCAAAAGTATAACTTTTTGGACGACATGGTTCTATTATGCCTGGCGAAAACAAAACACTGCATTCCACAGTAAGAACATCATACCAAAGGTCAAGCATGGTGGTGGTGGTGTGATAACTTCACCAGGCTGCCCACTCAAGAGAAACCTTCAAACTGTAACTAGTTCCTGCAACCTGGTTCAGGTTATCAGTCAACCTACCAGGATAGTTACAAACAGCACATGAATGAAATCATCAACATGTATTGATCACATCTTTACTAATGCTGTAGAAATTTGCTTTAAAGCAGTATCCAAATCCATCGGATGTAGTGATCACAATATAGTAGCCATATCTAGGAAAACCAAAGTTCCAAAAGCTCGGCCTAATATAGTGTATAAGAGGTCATACAATAAGTTTTGTAGTGATTCCTATGTTGTTGATGTAAAGAATATGCGTTGGTCTGTGGTGTGTAATGAGGAGCAACCAGACGGTTCACTTGACACATTTACGAAATTGCTTATTCCAGTTACTAATAAGCATGCACCCATTAAGAACATGACTGCAAACTGTTAAATCCTTGTGGATTGATGAGGAATTTAAAAATTGTATGGTTGAGATGGATGAGGCAAAAGGAATGGCAAATAAGTCTGGCTGCACAACCGATCGGCAAATGTACTGCAAACGGATAAATATTTTAAAACTCAATAAAAATAAGAAGAAACTACACTATGAAACAAAGATAAATGACATAAATAATTATATTAAAAAGCTTTGGAGCACCTTAAATGAAATTTTGGGGCGAAAAGGCAAACTCAGCCCAATCATTCATTGAATCAGATGGCTCATTCATCACAAAACCCACTGATATTGCCAATTACTTTAATGATTTTTTCATTGGCAAGATTAGCTAACTTAGGCATGACATGCCAGCAACAAATGCTGACACTGCACATCCAAGTATAACTAATCAAATTATGAAAGACAAGCATTGTAATTTTGAATTCCGTAAAGTGAGTGCGGAAGAAGTGAAATAATTATTGTTCTCTATCAATAATGACAAGCCACTGGGGTCTGACAACTTGGATGGAAAATTACTGAGTATAATAGCGGACAATATTGCAACTCCTATTTGTCGTATCTTCAATCTAAGCCTACTAGAAAGTATGTGCCCTCAGGCCTGGAGGGAAGCAAAAGTAATTCCGCTACCCAAGAATAGTAAAGCCCCCTTTACTGGCTCAAATAGCCGACCAATCAGCCTGTTACCAACCCTTAGTAAACTTTGGGAAAATATTGTGTTTGACCAGATACAATGCTATTTTACTGCAAACAAATTGACAACAGACATTCAGCATGCTTATAGGGAAGGACATTCAACAAGCACAGCACTTACACAAATGACTGATGATTGGCTGAGAGAAATTGTTGATAAAAAAAGATTGTGGGAACTGTTTTGTTAGACTTCAGTGCGGCTTTTGACATTATCGATCAGTCTGCTGATGGAAAAACGTATGTGTTATGGCTTTACACCCCCTGATATATTGTGGACAAAGAGTTACCTGTCTAACAGAACACAGAGGGTGTTCTTTAATGGAAGCCTCTCCAACATAATCCAGATAGAATCAGGAATTCTCCAGGGCAGCTGTTTAGGCCCCTTACTTTTTTCAATCTTTACTAATTACATGCCACTGGCCTTGAGTAAAGCCAGTGTGTCTATGTATGCGGATGACTCAACACTATACATGTCAGCTACTACAGCGAGTGAAATCACTGCAACACTTAACAAAGAGCTGCAGTTAATTTCAGAATGTGTGGCAAGGAATAAGTTATTCCTAAATATTTCAAAAACTAAAAGCATTATATTTGGGACAAATCATTCACTAAACCATAAACCTCAACTAAATTGTGTAATAAATCATGTGGAAATTGAGCACGTTGAGGTGACTAAACTGCTTGGAGTAACCCTGGATTGTAAACGGTTATGGTCAAAACATGTTGATACAAAAGTAGCTACGATGGAGAGAAGTCTGTCCATAATAAAACACTGCTCTGCCTTTTTAACAACTATCAACAAGGCAGGTCATACAGGATCTAGATTTGTCGCACCTGGACTACTGTTCATTCGTGTGGTCAGGTGCCACAAAGAGAGGCCTCTGAAAATTACAATTGGCTCATAACAGGGCAGCACGGCTGGCCCTTAAATGTACAAGGAGAGCTAACATTAATAATATGTATGTAAATCTCTCATGGCTCAAAGTGGAAGGGAGATTGACTTCATCACTACTTGTTTTTGTAAGAAGTGTTGACATGCTGAATGCACCGAGCTCGGACACCCATGCATACCCAACAAGACATGCCACCAAAGGTCTCTTCACAATCCGCAAGTCCAGAACAGACAATGGGAGGCGCACAGTACTACATAGAGCCATGGCTACATGGAACTCTATTCCACATCAGTTAACTAATGCAAGCAGTAGAATCAGATTTAAAAAACAGATGAAAATACACCTTATGGAACAGCGGGGACTGTGAAGAGACACACACACAGGCACAGACACACATACACATGATAAGACACGCACTCTACACACACGGACACATAGATGTTGTATTGTAAATATGTGATAGTGGAGTAGTGGCCTGAGGGAACACACTAAATGTATTGGGTAAAGTGTTATGAAATGTAATGTCATGTAATATTTTTTATTGTATATAACTGCCTTAATGTTGGATCGAATGGGGATCCTTAATAAATACAAATACAAATACAAACACAATCACAATCGCTACAAGGATGCACTTTCATGCTGGTTTAGAACCTCATATTGAAGCTTATAGAAAACCCAACTGATGTATAGAACAATCTTAAAATTATTTACTTTGGTTTAGATACAAGAATCATGAAACCTTTAACACAATAAATGTATTTGACTTGGTGAAAATCCGTTTTTTCCCCCCTAACTTGCATACCACTTTTTCCATGTGGTTTCTTCCTTCACAGACTCCATGAAATGATGACCTCTTCCTAAATATTTGGTCAAATGATTAATTGTGTGTATGGTTTCCTAGAAACAAGGGTATCTCAATTTACCCCATTCTACCCTACAGTTTTGACCCATAGAGATATACAGGTAACTGCCAAAATAATGGAAACACTCAAGTAAAGGAGGAATACAAAGTATATTCAAAGCAGGAGCTCCCACACAGGTGTGGTTCCTGAGTTAATTCAGCGATTAACATCCCATCATGTTCAGGGTCATGTATAAAAATGCTGGGCAGGCCATTATTTTGGCTACCATGGCTATGCCCCCATCCACAGGGCACAAGTGGTCACTGAATGGTTTGATGTGCATGAAAACAGCTGTTTCAGTCACCAGATTTCAACCCAATTGAACACTTATGGGAGATTCTGGAGGCTCGTGGTGGCCCAACACCCTATTAAGACACTTTATGTTGATGTTTCCTTTATTTTGGCAGTTACCTGTATAATTATTATATGGTAGACAGCCCTACCCCCACTAGATGACTTACAACTCCATTAGGCTACTGCTTGACAGGCCCTGATCGCTCTGAATCACTCTGACCCTTTTAGTGAACAGACTAAATTGTTACTGGACCACACACCTTTTTCTTCAAGTAGACCACTGCGCAAGGACCCAAATCTTGACATATCTTTGAGGCCATGCAGATGCTGCCTTCTGTTGGCAAACGAAGAGAATGACACTTTCACATAAAAGGCAAGAGACCTTTATCAAAGACAGTACAGTATGAATATAGGCAGAAACTGCTTCTCCAATAGAAATCCCCGATAACACTTGTAGGCGACGTTGGCTAGCTAAGCTCAGAAACACGTCAACGGGTGTAATGTTCGTCTCTTGCCGAAATGCGAAAGTAAAATCAAGGCACTCCTCAATGTTGTTTTTGACGAAAATTAAAACGTGTAAGTTTGTCACTTTGGACTAATAACATTTTCAACTACTTAAGACATTGTCTCGGCTCGAGACTAGGTAGTGCCTTCAGATTTCGATAAACTTAACTACTAAGGAAGAATGTTTTACTTCTCTCATTGACTTCTCAAACCCCAAACCCCGGCTTGGTCTGTTTCGCAAACGTTCCCCGAAGTTTCGCGATGTTGTGCCTCTGGGTTTAGAAACTCTGTGCCTTCATGGTACGGGTGAGTTGACGTTCAAGCCCAGCACTGACTGTAAAACCTTAATAATAGACATATATCTACTGTGTGGTTGTCCCTTCTAATGTATTCAATAATTCCTGACGAGACATTTGTCAAGTTCTCCATCTTGTTGTATTTGTTTCTGAATAGTTTGACTAGTATAAACTACAGTTCCCATGAGCGCTACGCGTCTCTTTACGCAACCCTGAGGATTTCTTATCAGCTTTTACGTAATGCAGCTCACTTTCGAAAACAAAAGCCGGGATCAAACTTCAAAATAAAAGCCGCCTCAGGCTGAAATCCACAACATCTAGGCCTATTTTGAACTGTATAGTATTGATATCAGATGCTATTGTATCTGCTTTTATATTGTAGGCCTACTGGTCTCTAATGGGCTTGTTGAACAAAAATACTTGGAATCCAATAATCATTTGAATCATAACAGGACTTTTATTCTGACACCACTATTAATCCTCATTCTTGTCTCCGTTTCTGGTTTACCCCCAACGTTAAACCGACCTCTACCAACAACGGGGACACATCAGAAGAACCGAGTCACCGTGAATTCAATTCACAGCTCTTTTATCGGGTGAGCGTGCCCCGGTGACAGTCCGTTCTCCCCGCGGTTATGAGACTCCGCTGGTCCGGGGGCGTACTGCTGTCGGTGGCGGCTGCATACTACGTCTATACTCCGTTACCGAGTACCGTGAACGAGCCCTGGAAGCTCATTCTGCTGGACGCGCTGTTCCGGAGTTTCATACATGCGGTAAGACTGACTGGTAATGACTTGAAAATAGAATAAAATAGAATAGAACGTATTAGTTAAGGCAGGTGTTTTGCTGTAAATAGTATTGAATAGTGGAATTAGTCAGTTCATGACATCAGTGCAGTGAACTGGTTAGCCTATGGGTCCCATCAGATCATACAGTCCACAGGACAGTCAAATAACCTATAGAACCTTGACAGTCCATTGAGGGCACCAATCAGGGGCGTCATGCACCCCAAAAACCTGTGGGGGCACAAAGTATGTGAGGATGGCTGGGGTGTGGTTTTCAAACACCTGAAACAGCTTTTCCCTGCAATCTAGAGCCATAATAAATATGCTTAATTCTATGTAAAAAATCTGTCTATTTATATATTTATGTAATTTTACCCAATTTTCTCTTCAATTTTGTGATATCCAATTGGTAGTTAAGACCTTGTCTCATCACTGCAACTTCCCAACAGTCTTGGGAGAGGCGAAGATCGAGACATGTGTCCTCCGAAACATGACCCTCCAAGCCTTGCTGCTAACACAATGTTCGACCCTCCCCTAACCTGGACGGCGCTGGGCCAATTGTGCGCCGCCCCAGGCTGTAGTGGTGAACCCCAGGCTGTAGTGGCACATTAGCATTGCGCTGCACCACTCGGGAGGCCAATACAACTATGTCTATATTTCTGCATATCTAAACATACCTCTTGAGCTGTCTGTATCCTCCTTACTGGTGGTTCTTTTTTTAAAGAAACGAAATATGCTTCTCTGCATCTCTGCTAATATTGAAAGGAATGTGTGTCTTATTCAGTACATTTAGTTATTGCTTGCTTTTCTAAAGTCTACCAACCTTGCCAGCAGGCATGCCAGCTAAGATAGTTAGACAAGCTAGCTACTCTAACTTGATTGATAGCCTGAAATGGCTTCTTGGTAGCTAGTTATGAGGTTGGGAGATTGGGAACCTACAGTGGGGAAAAAAAGTATTTAGTCAGCCACCAATTGTGCAAGTTCTCCCACTTAAAAAGATGAGAGAGGCCTGTAATTTTCATCATAGGTACACGTCAACTATGACAGACAAATTGAGAATTTTTTTTCCAGAAAATCACATTGTAGGATTTTTAATGAATTTATTTGCAAATTATGGTGGAAAATAAGTATTTGGTCACCTACAAACAAGCAAGATTTCTGGCTCTCACAGACCTGTAACTTCTTCTTTAAGAGGCTCCTCTGTCCTCCACTCGTTACCTGTATTAATGGCACCTGTTTGAACTTGTTATCAGTATAAAAGACACCTGTCCACAACCTCAAACAGTCACACTCCAAACTCCACTATGGCCAAGACCAAAGAGCTGTCAAAGGACACCAGAAACAAAATTGTAGACCTGCACCAGGCTGGGAAGACTGAATCTGCAGTAGGTAAGCAGCTTGGTTTGAAGAAATAAACTGTGGGAGCAATTATTAGGAAATGGAAGACATACAAGACCACTGATAATCTCCCTCGATCTGGGGCTCCACGCAAGATCTCACCCCGTGGGGTCAAAATGATCACAAGAACGGTGAGCAAAAATCCCAGAACCACACGGGGGGACCTAGTGAATGACCTGCAGAGAGCTGGGACCAAAGTAACAAAGCCTACCATCAGTAACACACTACGCTGCAGTGCCAGACGTGTCCCCCTGCTTAAGCCAGTACATGTCCAGGCCCATCTGAAGTTTGCTGGAGTGCATTTGGATGATCCAGAAGAGGATTGGGAGAATGTCATATGGTCAGATGAAACCAAAATAGAACTTTTTGGTAAAAACTCAACTCGTCGTGTTTGGAGGACAAAGAATGCTTAGTTGCACCCAAAGAACACCATACCTACTGTGAAGCATGGGGGTGGAAACCTCATGCTTTGGGGCTGTTTTTCTGCAAAGGGACCAGGACGACTGATCCGTGTAAAGGAAAGAATGAATGGGGCCATGTATCGTGAGATTTTGAGTGAAAACCTCCTTCCATCAGCAAGGGCATTGAAGATGAAACGTGGCTGGGTCTTTCAGCATGACAATGATCCCAAACACACCGCCCGGGCAACGAAGGAGTGGCTTCGTAAGAACCATTTCAAGGTCCTGGAGTGGCCTAGCCAGTCTCCAGATCTCAACCCCATAGAAAATCTTTGGAGGGAGTTGAAAGTCCTTGTTGCCCAGCGACAGCCCCAAAACATCACTGCTCTAGAGGAGATCTGCATGGAGGAATGGGCCAAAATACCAGCAACAGTGTGTGAAAATCTTGTGAAGACTTACAGAAAATGTTTCACCTGTGTCATTTCCAACAAAGGGTATATAACAAAGTATTGAGAAACTTTTGTTATTGACCAAATACTTATTTTCCACCATAATTTGCAAATAAATTCATTAAAAATCCTACAATGTGATTTTCTGGATTTTTTTTTCTCATTTTGTCTGTCATAGTTGACGTGTACCTATGATGAAAATTACAGGCCTCTCTCATTTTTTTAAGTGGGAGAACTTGCACAATTGGTGGCTGACTAAATACTTTTTTCCCCCACTGTATCTGGGCTAGCTTAAGCCAACTTTATAAAATTGCTAAGTGGCTAGTAGTGTTACAGAGAAAAAATAAATACAAATTATATATATATACAGTACCAGTCAAAAGTTTGGACACACCTACTCATTCAAGGGTTTTGCTTTATTTTTTACTATTTTTTACATTGTAGAATAATAGTGAAGACATCAAAACTATGAAATAACACATATGGAATCATGTAGTAACCAAATAGCCACCCTTTGCCTTGATGACAACTTTTCACACACTTTGCATTCTCTCAACCAGCTTCATGAGGTAATAACCTGGAATGTATTTCAATTAACAGGTGTGCCTTCTTAAAAGTTAATTTTAATGCGTTTGAGCCAATCAGTTGTGTTGTGACAAGGTAGGGGGGGGTATACAGAAGATAGCCCTATTTGGTAAAAGACCAAGTCCATATTATGGCAAGAACAGCTCAAATAAGCAAAGAGAAACGACAGTCTATCATTTCTTTAAGACATGAAGGTCAGTCAGTTTCTTCAAGTGCAGTCGTAAAAACCATCAAGCGCTATGATGAAACTGGCTCTCACGAGGACCGCCACAGGAATGGAAGACCCAGAGTTACCTCTGCTGCAGAGGATAAGTTCATTAGAGTTACCAGCCTCAGAAATTGCAACCCAAATAAATGCTTCTCAGAATTCAAGTAACAGACACATCTCAACATCAACTGTTCAAAGGGGACTGTGTGAATCAGGCCTTCATGGTCAAATTGCTGCAAAGAAACCACTACTAAAGGACACCAATAAGAAGAAGAGACCTGCTTGTGCCTAGAAACACGAGCAATGGACATTAGACCGTGGAAATTTGTCCTTTGGTCTGGAGTCCAAATTTGAGATTTTTGGTTCATACAGCCTTGTCTTTGTGAGACGCGGTGTGGGTGAACGGATGATCTCCGCATGTGTAGTTCCCAACGTAAAGCATGGAGGAGAAGGTGTTATGGTGTGGGGGTGCTTTGCTGGTGACACTGTCTGTGATTTATTTATAATTCAAGGCACACTTAACCAGCATGGCTACCACAGCATTATGCAGCGATACGCCATCCCATCTGGTTTGGGCTTAGTGGGACTATAATTTGTTTTTCAACAGGACAATGACCCAACACACCTCCAGGCTGTGTAAGGGCTATTTGACCAAGAAGGAGAGTGATGGAGTGCTGCATCAGATGACCTGGCCTCCACAATCCCCCGACCTCAACCCAATTGAGATGGTTTGGGATGAGTCAGACGGCAAAGTGAAGGAAAAGCAGCCAACAAGTGCTCAGCATATGTGGTAACTCCTTCAAGACTGTTGGAAAAGCATTCCAGGTGAAGCTGGTTGAGAGAATGCCAAGAGACTGCAAAGCTGTCATCAAGGCAAAGGGTAGCTATATGAAGAATGTCAAATATAAAATATATTTAGATTTGGTTACTACATGATCCCATATGTGTTATATCATAGTTTTGATATCTTTACTATTATTCTACAATGTAAAAAAAAATTTAAATAAAGAAAACCCTTGAATGAGTAGGTGTATATATTTTGTGGGGGCACGTGCCCCTGTGCCCCCTATGGGCATGACGCCTCTGGTAATAGTGTTTTGGGTTATAGGCCTTTACTTGACCAGACTGTCTGAACATTGAACCTCTTTCATTGGCCAGCTACAATAAGGACACACACACACACACACACACACACACACACACACAGGCCTTGTGTGGTGATAGGTTCAGTACACATCACTGCATTATTTTCCAGAAAGTAGGCTGGCCCTCTTTGAAGTCATATAGGTCGATTTATCAATGTCTTTTTATCTATAAATCTCTCTTACAAAAACTCCCGCTGTGCCTAACATCATTATTCATCTTTAAACATATGAGTTAGTTACCATACCCGATCTCAGGGATGGCTAACCCTAAAAATCCCTTCGGTCTCCTCAGAGTTAGGTAAAACTGATTTTAGTTTCTTTGCACCCCATGTATAGAACAATCTACAGAGTTCCATACAACTGGATGTTCTGGTGCCTCTTGGCAGTTCAACATGTTGATTGGAGACCTCCTTGCTGAGGAATGTGGTTGTTTTTCTTGAATATTTGTATCATATTGTGTTTTCTTTTACATTGTGTGTTATTTTTAATTTTTGTGTATATAAATTGTGTATATGCAGGGCTCCTGGCGACTCCCTTAAATTAAATAAGTAATGAAAATTGTCCCAGTGGTCACTGGCCTTGTGCTAAAGTGGTCAACGACAGTTAGGATCTGATGAAATAGAGAGTGGGGAGTGGCTGAGAGTCATCAACATGCCTTAACCTGTCTCTACCTAACCTCCCTCTAGCCTGAACTACCAGTCCAAACACCTACCTAGCTTATTAGTAATACTGTAGAAGAGGACACACACTGATCACACTGAGACCTGCAGTACCAGTCCCCACACCCTATACAGTATATCTGGATGGCTGGTTCTATGTTTATACATCCCATCACAGTGTGCAGATATTAAACTGAGCGTGTGTGTGTGTGTTCCAGGGTGATGCGGCCCAAGCTCTAGGTGTCTGTCACAGTGTCCATATGTTGAACTCTGTGGTGTCTCGGTTGGAGGTGATAGAGCCATGGTCTAGTCCTACTGTACGTGTCACTGACTCCACCTTGGGGGGCGTGCCCGCACGAGTGTTCCAGCCAGTTGGAGGAGGAGCCAAGCTCAGGAGGGGAGTGCTCTACTTCCATGGCGGGGGATGGGCCCTTGGCAGCGGACGTAAGTGTGTGTGTGCTAGAGTTTCTTTTTAAACTTTCCATATGTGTTTATGCACAACATTTTCTGCATTTGTATGTGTGTGTAGGAATGAGATCTTATGACCTGCTGTGTAGGAGGATGGCTGAAGAGCTGGATACAGTCATTGTGTCGGTTGAGTGAGTATCAGAACCACTAATACTTAAAAAAAACAAAAAAACTACATAAATCATATGGGAACCGAACTGGCAACCGGAAGGTCTGCCATTGTTCCCCTGAGCAAGGCACTTATACTAAATTAACTTATGGTGTGTTAATTGTTGTTACCATAGTTACCGCTTGGCCCCGGAGGCAGTGTTTCCAGACCAGTACCATGATGCTCTAGCAGCGTCCAGAGCCTTCCTGTCCCCAGAGGTCCTGCAGCGCTACAGGGTCGACCCAGCCAGGGTGGGGGTGTCTGGAGACAGCTCTGGGGGGAACCTCGCTGCAGCCGTGGCCCAGCGGGTACACGTACACACATGCGCACACACACATGCGCACACACACATGCGCACACACACACACATTAACAGTCACACACTATCACATTCTTTTTCTGGCCATAGATCTCTGCAGATGACAGTATGAGTGTGAAGTTCAGTATCCAGGCGTTGATCTACCCAGTCCTCCAGGCTCTAGACCTCAACACCCCGTCCTACCAACAGAACCACAACGTACCCATCCTGCACCGACACCTCATGGCCAGGTACAGTGCACACGCACACACACACACACGCACACACGCACGCACACATGCACACACACACACACACACACACACACACACACCTGTTTCTAACCTTCCTCTCTCTCTCTAGGTTCTGGCTAATGTACCTGGGGGCTGATCCCTCTCTCCTCCCTCATCTCCTCTCCTCCCCTTCCTCCCTCCTCCATCCCTCCATCCCTCCATCCATCCGTTCTCATCTCAACTGGACCGCGCTGCTCGCGGCCAAACACCAAAAGCACTACCGGCCCGTTGGCATGGAGACTGGGTCGCGGGAGGTCACGGGGGAAGTGCCGGGGTTGGTGGATGTTCGAGCGGCGCCGTTGCTTGCAGAACAGGGGGTTCTAGGTAGAACGCCGCGAGCATACGTGATGACGTGTGAGTTCGACGTTCTGAGGGACGATGGGTTGATGTACGCCAGGAGACTACAGGACGCGGGCGTCACGGTTACCAGTGTTCACTATGACGACGGTTTCCACGGCTGCATGGTCTTCTCCTTCTGGCCGTTTTGGTCCTCCGTTGGCCAGAGGAGTCTGGACAACTACATCCAGTGGCTAGACCACAACCTCTAGAACAGTCATACTCAACAGGTGGACCGCAGTCTGTATCCGGACCCAGAAGAGGGTCAATACGGACCGCGGGTCTAAAATCTATTTTTATTTTTAAAGAAATCAGTCAGGCTTTTAACTTACTGCTGTTGAGTAGGTCTCATGGGCAGATTATGTGCCCAGGGGCCTCGACCCCAAGGGGGCCCCCATTTTTGATTTTGTTGAGTCACTCAGGTATCATATGAACACACATAAGAAGACATGGCAAAATGTGTAGAATTGCAGGAAATTAGCTTTAAAACTGCAACAGTTTCTCTCACCCCATGGCAAAATGTGTGGAATTGCAGGAAATTAGCTTTAAAACTGCAATGTTTTCTCTCCACCAGCAGGAGGGGTGTGAATTGTTTGAACAGTTTGGAGTTACATGTGTTGCGAAGGGCGGGTTTGTTACTATGCCGACAAATGACAATATCTATCCGGACCTTTGCCACTTTGGAAATTTGTGTGACCAGACCATCTCAAATAGTAGTTGAGTACCCCTGCTCTAGAACACCACAGAACCCTATGAAACCCAAGTTATGTTGAGAATCAAAACTATAGGATCACAACCTAGAGCACCACTAGGACTAAAACGTCCAGGCAACCAGACAACCACACCTCCCATGCCTCTTTCCTTCTGACTACCTAACTGATCCTGTGGTTGTTCAATGCAAAGGCAGTGAACTATCAGCTGTCTATGGAAACTGATTAAAGCTTTGAAAGCTAACAGTCTGATACACTGAAAGACTGACCAACATACACAGCTGTGTGGAATCCCTGGGTTGTGCAATAATATGTTGTATTTATTTATTTGACCATTCCAAGCTTAGGGAAGCAGGCAGAAGAGAGCCCAAAACTACAGTCCCTGATGAACAGTGTTTTACATTTACATTACATTTACAGTCATTTAGCAGACGCTCTTATCCAGAGCGACTTACAGGAGCAATTAGGGTTAAGTGCCTTGCTCAAGGGCACATCGACAGATTTTTCACCTAGTCAGCTCGGGGATTAGAACCAGCGACCTTTCGGTTACTGGCACAACGCTCTTACCCACTAAGCTACCTGCCGCCCCTTTTACCAGGGTATAGGACCACTGAGAGAGAATCTGACACAGACAGGCTGAAAAGGCTTTTTTAGAGATATTATTTTAGAAATTAAGTAACTCACTGGGCAAAAATAATTGAATCAACGTTTTTTCCACTTTAAAAAATAATAATCTATGTGATGACGTTGACTCAACGTGGAAAACTGATTGGATTTGCAAAAAGTTGTCAACATAAGGGAATTTCGTCATTTTTTCACCCAACTTTTGACCTAAATCCAATGACATGGTGAAATTGTTTGTTGATTTCACGTTGGATTCACGTTATTGACTAAACTAAACCAAATGTAAATCAAAACTACACGTTATAATGACGTCTGTGCCCAGTGGGAATATTCTATGTTATGTGCAGCAGAGAGAGAGAACATTGATCATAGAACGTGTGTGTTTTTAGTATAAGGAATATTGTCTGTTCTAAATGCATCAAAGGATCAGGTGTTTGTGTTGTGTGAGACATAAAGCCATGTGAACCAGGAATTCCAGGTATTCCAAATTGGCCTATTTTCTTTTAGAAAGATCTGTCCTCATTTCTCACACTGAATGTACATAGCTGTTGGTTTGGTGTATTATGTTGATGTGTTTCTCTTTTGCCAGATACTTGTTGATCACTAGGACAGTTCAATGTACTTTAGGCCAGGCCAGAGTCAGACATTTAGACATATGGCTCCGGGCCTGGCAATTGACCCTGGGTGTAATACCACTACTAGACAGATGGTGGCACTGTTGTGCTCTACAGATTAGAAAACCCTTCCAGGAATCAACTGACTGTAAACTGGTAGGGAACAAAGGCCTCAGTTTGAGCTTCACTTCACAACAGTGAACAGTCATATTATCACTGAAGAGAATTTAAACTAATTAATATATGTACATAAAATATATATTTATCTGATGTTGAGTCTAAATGGATCTGTCCTTTTTTTCTCCTACTCTGGCAAAAGTTTCAGTGGTGTGTATTGGTTCAGCTAACTCCCTGATCTTAGCACAGTATTGTAATATACTTCCAGGTGAAAAGTGTTCTTCCTGTTAAAAAGAAAAATGTGTGTGTGTGTGCTGTTCCAGTTGAAGAATGCAGTTTGAACCTCCAGGGTGTTTTGAAGCTGAACCGAGAGTGGCACATCTCTTTATTGCTACAGGGTAAAATCACACACACACACACACACACACACATTCACAGATACATACATACATACATACAATACACACACACACTAACACACGCACTAGAACACACACACATACTCACACACACACAGATACATACATACATACATACATACATACAATACACACACACACACTAACACACGCACTAGAACACACACACACATACTCACACACATTCACGCATGCCAGCTATGTGAGTGTGTGAATTGAATGGTAGCAGAAGGTTTTAGACAGGAGATGGCATCCCAAATTGAGAATTGGGGAACCTATTCTCATTTTCTATCTTTCACGCTCTCCCTTCTGCGTTCTCTCCTTTCTCGCCTTCTGCCTTCCTCTCTTACCTGCTCTCTCTCTCTACCTCCTATCTCTCCTTTCTTTCTCACACCCTGAAGAGGAAGAGAGTAACCAGACCCATCAGATGATCACATGACCTGTCACATGACAGTAGAAGGTGAACAAGTACATGCTCTCTCAACACATCTGATTATGTGAGTGCAAGTGACTGCATGTTAGGGACTGCATGTTAGGGACTGCTTCTTAGGGACTGCTTGTTAGGGACTGCTCGTTAGGGACTGCTTGTTAGGGACTGCATGTTAGGGACTGCATGTTAGGGACTGCTTGTTAGGGACTGCCTGTTAGGGACTGCTTGTTAGGGACTGCTTGTTAGGGACTGCATGTTAGGGACTGCATGTTAGTGTGTTAGTGTGTGTCCCTGACCTTGTGTGGGGAGTTAGTCTCTGTGCCCTGGGGAGTAACCTGTTAATCACTTGCTGCTGGATGATTATTTCAAAAGAAAACAAAACCTACAGAATGAAAAACAAAATGGAGATGTGTGGGAGTCGATGGTGGGGTAATGTGAGAGGAGAATGTTATCACTGAGAGTAAAGGTTACATTGTTCACTGCTTCCTGACAGGCAGGGAGGGAGAATGAGGGAGAGAGATGGAGAGATGGAGGGGGGAGTAGGGGAGGAAGAAGTAGGGAAAGGGAGAGTGAGAGAGAGAGAATGGGAGGAAGAGGGGTAGAGAGAGCGAGGGAGAGTGTGCTTCAGGGGAGTGTGTGCTAGAGATCAACATAAAGACAGTCTGTATCAAGCCCCGTTTATAACTGGTTCTAACATGCATCCTTTGTCATGATAGCACAGACTGGAACATGTTCCGGGATTCTTCAGATAGCATTGAGGAGTACACCACATCAGTCACTGGCTTCATCAATAAGTGCATCGATGACGTCGTCCCCACAGTGACCGTACATACATACCCCAACCAGAAGCCATGGATTACAGGCAACATCCGCACAGAGCTAAAGGGTAGAGCTTCCGCTTTCAAGGAGCGGGACTCTAACCCGGAAGCTTATAAGAAATCCCGCTATGCCCTCTGACAAACCATCAAACAGGCAAAGAGTCAATACAGGACTAAGATTGAATCGTACTACACCGGCTCTGACGCTCGTCGGATGTGGCAGGGCTTGAAAACTATTACAGACTACAAAGGGAAGCACGGCCACGAGCTGCCCAGTGACACAAGCCTACCAGACGAGCTAAACCACTTGCTCGCTTCGAGGCAAGCAACACTGAAGCATGTATGAGAGCACCAGCTGTTCCGGATGACTATGTGATCACGCTCTCCGTAGCCGATGTGAGTAAGACTTTTAAGCAGGTCAACATTCACAAGGCCGCAGGGCCAGACGGATTACCAGGAAGTGTACTCCGAGCATGTGCTGACCAACTGGCAAGTGTCTTCACTGACATTTTCAACATGTCCCTGACTGAGTCTGTAATACCAACATGTTTCAAGCAAACCACCATAGTCCCCGTGCCCAAGGACACTAGAGACTAACTCGTGGCCGTGCTTCCCTATGTAGTCATTTTAACCTGCCTAAATGACTACATAGCACTGACATCTGTAGCCATGAAGTGCTTTGAAACGCTGGTCATGGCTCACATCAACACCATTATCCCAGAAACCCTAGACCCACACCAATTTGCATACCGCCAACAGATCCACAGATTATGCAATCTCTATTGCACTCCACACTGCCCTTTCCCACCTGGACAAGAGGAACACCTACGTGAGAATGCTATTCATTGACTACAGCTCAGCGTTCAACACCATAGTGCCCTCAAAGCTCATCACTAAGCTAAGGATCCTGGGACTAAACACCTCCCTCTGCAACTGGATCCTGGACTTCCTGATGGGCCGCCCCCAGGTGGTAAGGGTAGGTAACAACACATCTGCCACGCTGATCCTCAACACGGGGCCCCTCAGGGGTGCGTGCTCAGTCCCCTCCTGTACTCCCTGTTCACCCATGACTGCATGGCCAGGCATGACTCCAACACCATCATTAAGTTTGCTGACGACACAACAGTGGTAGGCCTGATCACCGACAACGATGAGACAGCCTATAGGGAGGAGGTCAGAGACCTGGCCGTGTAGTGCCAGGATAACAACCTCTCCCGCAACGTGACCAAGACAAAGGAGATGATTGTGGACTACAGGAAAAAAAAAGAGGACTGAGCACGCCCCCATTCTCATCGAAGGGGCTGTAGTGGAACAGGTTGAGGGCTTCAAGTTCCTTGGTGTCCACATCACCAACGAACTATCATGGTCCAAACACACCAAGACAGTCGTGAAGAGGGCATGACAAAGCCTATTCCTTCTCAGCAGCTTCCACCCCCAAGCCATAAGACTCCTGAACAGCTAATCATGGCTACCCGGACTATTTGCACTGCCCCCCCACCCCCACCCCATCTTTTTACGCTGCTGCTACTCTGTTAATTATTTATGCATAGTCACTTTAACTCTACCCACATGTACATATTACCTCAACTACCTCAACTAGCCGGTGCCCCCGCACATTCACTCTGCACCGGTACCCCCCTGTATATAGCCTCCCTACTGTTATTTTATTTGACTTCTGCTCTTTTTTTCTCAAAACTTTTTTGTTGTTGTTGTTGTTTTATTTTACTTTAATATTAAAAAATAAATGCATTGTTTGTTAAGGGCTGTAAGTAAGCATTTCACAGTAATGTCTACACCTGTTGTATTCGGCGCATGTGGCAAATACAATTTGATTTGATTTGATGATGTTGTCCACACTCTGATTGTGCCCACATTTTCAGACAGGTGTAGACGATTAAAAGATGCATTGTGATCAGATCTTCTTGACCACCTCCGGAGGTAGTCAGGCACGCATTGTGTCTGGATATCTTACATATGTAGACAGATCTGGACAGTGAAATCAAATCAAATCTTGTTTGTCACATGCTTTGTAAACAGCAGGTGTGGACTAACAGTGAAATGCTTACTTATATAAGCTGGTGCCTCCCTGTATGCGCATTATTTGATGGATATTCTTTAAAAAATTATATGAATTTATTTATTTTAAGAAAATTACTGATGCCATAAGTCAATGGCGCTACCTGTCAATGATTTTAGAGGCCGGCATAATGATGATTTAAATGGTTTGACCATCCAGATATGTTTACACTTGATTGAGGAGGTGGTCAGGAAGACCTTGTCACAATCAGATCACAGTGTGTCCTTTCATTGTTTACAACTGTCTTAATATGTGGACACAATGACAATGTGGACAAGATCAGGACAAAGGGCGCCTGTTATTACCAGGTAGAATAGGGGCTTCTGACTCAGTACAAATGTCCCCTACATTTTGTATGAAATTGTATCTCACTCTCTTCCAGCTGTGTGTGTGTGTGTGTGTGTGTGTGTTACAGCCATGTGGTTGACTGAATTGTTTAGCTGGGAGAGAGTTCTGAGGAGTTCATGTCAACACCAAGGTCAAGAGAGAAAGAGAGAGTTGGAAAAGAAACAGAAAAGAGAGAGTGGGGGAGTAGAGTATTAGTAGTAGTAGTAGTTGTGGTGAGTGGTTTTGAAGGAGTCAGGCGCAGGAGGGTAAATCACAGAATAAAAGGGTTTATTCTGAAAACACAGCGGTATGCAGCAATGCGTTAAACACTCCAGTGTGTAAATCAGGCGCATTGGGAAACAACAAGGCACACAGGGAAATATCCCGGCGATACAAAATACAAGGAGCTCCACCGAGCTAATCTAACCTCCACAATAAACAATCACACACAAAGACAATAGGGCAGAGGGAACACTTATACAGGTACTGATGAGGGGATATGAACCAGGTGTGTGTAATAAATAAGACAAAACAAATGGAATGATGAGATGAGGAGCGGCAGTGGCTAGAAGGCCGGTGACGACGAACGCTGAAGCCTGCCTGAACAAGGAGAGGAGGCAGCTTCGGATGAAGTCGTGACAGTAGTAGTAGTTGTAGAGTATTAGTAGTGTCATGAACCCTGCGTCCTGAGTCTGTTCCTGCCTGTGTTGCCGTTTTTCTGCTCTGAATCTCCTGTTTCCTGAAGGTTCCTGAACGCACCCTGTCCGGTTGCCGGGCGACGTTGCTAGGCGGGTGATCTCTCGATTGCCCGCACCTGCTTCTCATCAGCTTCGGCACACCTGGTCCTGATCATCACCCCTTCATAAGCTCTGACCTGACATCCATTCCCTGCCGGATCGTTAGCCATGAACAGTATGTTTTGTCAGCGTATCAGCCTCTGAGTTACTAGCGTTAGTTTAGTTGTTTTTGCACCTTGTTGGCCTGCCGTGTACTTACCTCCGTTTTTTTCTGTCTACAGTCATTCTCCCGGGACCTTCACCCAACCCCTGCCTGGTTGTCGGCGGCTGCCGTGCCATCATTGGATCTGCCACTTCACCTCCACCAACTCATCTCCGCCGCCCGCTCCGTCTCCTGGATTACTCTGCATCTTTTTTGAATCTGTTAATAAATACTCACCTTCGTTCAACTCACCTCGTCCTGGTCTGCTTCTGGGTTCTGTCGTAGTGAACCGTGACAGAACGATCCGGCCCGAAATGAACCCAGCGGACATGGATTCTGTTCGCCATGCCATTACCCATCAGGAAAAGATGTTGGGACAACACAGCACGGCGCTACAGGCGAGAGCGTTGTCGGTTCGGAACTTTTCTACCAGTCTGACGAAGATCCAGGCTCAGCTCAGTTTGCCAGTGGAGAATCCACCACCGGTTTCACCCCTCTCGCCTGCCGCTTCTGGAGCTGTGCCCTTCCGTGAGCCCAAGGTTCCGACGCCTGATAAGTATGAAGGGGATTTGGGAGGATGCCGTTCCTTTCTTATGCAGTGTGGATTAGTGTTCGATCTACAGCCCCACTAGGCTAGGATAGCCTTTGTTATTGAATTGCTGCGTGGTAGAGCCCTGGAGTGGGCTTCAGCCGTATGGGAACGACAGGACACCTGCATGGCGTCATACCAGGAGTTCACGGCAGAGATGAGGAAGCTGTTTGACCATCCAGTCCGAGGTAAGGACGCAGCTAAGCGCCTGTTTTCTCTTCGCCAAGGAGCTCGCAGAGTTGCCGACTTCGTAATCGAATTCAGGACATTGGCTGTGGAGAGTGGGTGGAATGAAGAGTCATTGCAAGCGGCCTTTTATCAGGGGTTGTCGGAGCAACTCAAGGATGAGTTGATCTCCTATCCGGAGCCTAGTGACCTGGACAGTTTGGTAGCTTTGTCTATTCGGGTGGATAACAGAGTTCGAGAGAGAAGGAGCGAGAAGCAATGGGGCCCGTCCAATCAATCAGCTTCTCGGTTCCCAGTCGGGTCAGGAGGTGGACCAGAACGCGTCGATCATTGTCCACCACACAGGATTAGGGGAGAGGTCCTGCCTCCAGATTCTGAACCCATGCAAGTGGGGCGGCACGGGTTAACCAAGGAGGAGCGCCAACATAGACGTGAGACCAACCGCTGCCTCTACTGTGGGAGTTCGGGACATTACATCTTCACTTGTTCCCAGCGGCCGTCAAACTGCCCGGCTCGCTAAGTTTGGGAGGACTTTTAGCGAGCTGGTTTCAACCTCTCAATACCCCTGTCAGACCCCGTTTCCCGGCTACCTTCATGATCAGGAATCAGAGTTTAGCGATTAACGCTTTCGTCGATTCAGTTGCCGATGGCAGCTTTATTGATGCCGACGTGGTGGAACAGCTGGGGCTTCCCAAGGAGCGATTACCGGAAGCCATTGAAGCTACCACTCTGAACGGCAGTAGTCTGGCACGTATCACGATGAGGACTGAACCGGTTAAGATGCTGTTGTCAGGGAATCATTCTGAGGTTATCTCATTCTTCATTCTGCCTTCTCCCCATGTTCCTCTGGTCCTTGGTTACCCCTGGCTGAAAGAACACAATCCCACGTTCGATTGGGTGACTGGCAAGGTAACTAGTTGGAGCATTGATTGTCATGCTAACTGCCTCAAGACTGCCTGTTCCCATTCTGTTCCCAGTCAGGTCATTGAGGTTAACCCCCCAGATTTGTACCTGGTTCCCGAAACATATCACGATTTGGGGGAAGTGTTCAGTAAGCAGAGGGCTCTGTCACTCCCTCCCCACCGACCATATGATTGTGCCATAAACCTGTTCCCTGGAGCTGCCTATCCCAAGGGACGGTTATACAGCATCTCCCGACCTGAACGTGAGGCTTTGGAGACCTACATAAAGGAGTCCCTAGCTGCTGGTCTCATTCGTCCCTCGTCATCACCGCTGGGGGCAGGATTCTTCTTTGTGAGTAAAAAGGATGGCTCTCTTCGACCTTGTATTGATTATCGGGGGTTGAATGATATCACGGTCAAGAACAAGTATCCCCTGCCCTTGATGAGCTCTGCTTTCGACTCCTTACAGGGTGCCACTGTGTTCACCAAGCTGGACCTACGCAATGCGTATCATCTGGTCCGGATCAGAGAGGGGGACGAGTGGTTGACTGGTTTCAATACACCGATGGGTCATTTCGAGTATCAGGTGATGCCGTTTGGAGTGACCAATGCCCCAGCAGTGTTCCAGAGTATGGTGAATGACGTCCTGAGAGATATGATCGGTCTTTTTGTGTTCGTTTACCTGGATGACATTCTTATCTTCTCTAAGGAGCTTTCCAGCCACGTCCAGCATGTCAAGCAGGTTCTGCAGCGATTGTTGGAGAATCGCCTGTTTGTGAAGGCCGAGAAGTGTGAATTTCACGCCCACACTACATCCTTCCTCGGGTACATCATCTCCAGGGGAGAGATTAGGATGGACCAAGAGAAGGTTAGGGCGGTTCTGGATTGGGCCCAGCCCGGTACGAGATTGCAGCTCCAGAGGTTTCTGGGGTTTGCGAATTTCTATCGTAGATTTATCCGTGATTACAGCCGTGTGGCCGCTCCTTTAACTGCCCTGACTTCTAGTACCAGAACCTTCAGTTGGAATCCTGAGGCGGACCGAGCATTTCTGGATTTGAAGAGGCGATTCACCAACGCTGCGATTCTCTCTCTCAACCTGACACTGCCCGTCAGTTTGTCGTTGAAGTGGATGCGTCTGATGTGGGGGTTGGCGCCATCCTGTCCCAGCGATGCTCCACTGACGGTAAACTCCATCCCTGCGCCTACTACTCTCGTCGTCTTTCGTCTGCGGCGAGGAACTACGATGTGGGTAACCGGGAGCTCCTCGCGGTGAAACTTGCCTTGGAGGAGTGGCGCCACTGGTTGGAGGGGGCGGAGCAACCGTTTGTTGTCTGGACTGACCACAAGAATCTTGCTTACGTGCAATCGGCTAAACGTCTCAACTCCCGTCAGGCCAGGTGGTCGTTGTTTTTTGGACGCTTTAATTTTTCCTTGACGTTCCGACCGGGGTCTAAGAACGGCAAGGCGGACGCCTTGTCCTGGATGTTCTCCAAGACGGAGGAGAGTGGGGCCAAGACTGAGACGATTCTTCCCCGGAACCTTGTCGTGGGAGCCGTTATGTGGAGGATTGAGGAGGAGGTTATGGCGGCCCTTCGGACGCAGCCCGGCCCCGGTAACGGTCCACCCGGTCGGTTGTTTGTGCCTGAGTCGGTCCTTTCGACTGTCCTCCAATGGTCCCACGCCAGCAAGATGGCTTGTCACCCTGGCGTGGCTCGGACGATGGCGCTTCTACGCAGACGATTTTGGTGGCCTGCCATGGGAGAAGATACTCTGAGGTTTGTTGCTGCCTGTCCAGTTTGTGCGCAGAACAAGAGTGCCAATCGGCCCAGCTCTGGACTTCTTCACCCCCTACCGATCCCCCGGCGACCATGGTCGCATCTGGCCCTGAACTTTGTCACTGGGTTACCCTCTTCTGAGGGGAACACGGTCATTCTGACTATTGTGGACAGATTCAGCAAGTTCGCCCACTTTGTGCCCATCTCCAAGCTTCCCTCTGCCTCTGAGACGTCCAAGATCCTGGTTAGGGAGGTTTTCAGGGTCCACGGATTGCCCAGTGACATAGTCTCCGACCGTGGCCCTCAGTTCACCTCTGCTGTCTGGAAATCCTTCTGTTTGGCCATTGGAGCTACAGTCAGTCTCACATCTGGATTTCACCCCCAATCTAATGGACAGGCGGAGAGAGCCAACCAGAAGATGGAATCCACGCTGCGCTGCCTTGTTTCCTCCAAACCCACCTCTTGGGTCTCTCAGTTGCCTTGGGTTGAGTATGCCCACAATACTCTCCCTACTTCTGCCACTGGGATGTCTCCCTTCCAGTGCCTATACGGCTACCAACCCCCCTTGTTTCCTTCTCAGGAGAAGGATCTCTCGGTTCCCTCTGTCCAGGCCCACATTAGTCGTTGCCACTGGACCTGGCATCGGGCCAGAAAGGCCCTCCTTAGAGTTTCTGACCGGTATCAGCTCCAGGCGAATCGTCGCCGTATTCCAGCCCCCGCTTATGCCATCGGAGATAGGGTCTGGTTGGCTACACGGGACCTTCCTCTGCGGACTGAGTCAAGGAAACTGTCGCCGAGGTTCATTGGTCCGTTTGTGGTGGAGAGAGTGATTAATCCTGTTGTGGTTCGACTCAAGTTGCCTAGTACGCTCAGAGTCCATCCCACCTTCCATGTCTCCTGCCTCAAGCCTGTTCTCCTCAGCCCTCTGTTGCCCCCTCCGCCTCCTCCTCCTCGGATGATCGGAGGAGGTCCTGTCTACACGGTGCGCCGCATCATGGATTCCAGACGGCGGGGCCGGGGTTTCCAGTATCTCGTGGACTGGGAGGGGTATGGTCCTGAGGAGAGGAGTTGGATTCCTCGGCGTCAGATCCTTGATGCTGACCTCCTTCGTGACTTCTACCGCCTCCATCCTGGCGCTCAGGGTAGTCCGCCCGGTGGCGTTCGTCGGAGGGGGGGTACTGTCATGAACCCTGCGTCCTGAGTCTGTTCCTGCCTGTGTTGCCGTTTTTCTGCTCTGAATCTCCTGTTTCCTGAAGGTTCCTGAACGCACCCTGTCCGGTTGCCGGGCAACGTTGCTAGGCGGGTGATCTCTCGATTGCCCGCACCTGCTTCTCATCAGCTTCGGCACACCTGGTCCTGATCATCACCCCTTCATAAGCTCTGACCTGACATCCATTCCCTGCCGGATCGTTAGCCATGAACAGTATGTTATGTCAGCGTATCAGCCTCTGAGTTACTAGCGTTAGTTTTGTTGTTTTGCACCTTGTTGGCCTGCCGTGTACTTACCTCCGTTTTTTTTTCTGTCTACAGTCATTCTCCCGGGACCTTCACCCAACCCCTGCCTGGTTGTCGGCGACTGCCGTGCCATCATTGGATCTGCCACTTCACCTCCACCAACTCATCTCCGCCGCCCGCTCCGTCTCCTGGATTACTCTGCATCTTTTTTGAATCTGTTAATAAATACTCACCTTCGTTCAACTCACCTCGTCCTGGTCTGCTTCTGGGTTCTGTCGTAGTGAACCGTGACTAGTAGTAGTAGTAGAGTAGTAGAGTATTAGTAGTGGAATGGTAGTAGTAGAGTATTTGTGGAGGACAAAGTTGGGAAAGAACTGAAAAATTGGAGAGAGCGGGAGTAAATTGTGTGGAAGTGGAGAGAGGGAGGGGATTGGGGAATAGAGTGTGTAAGAAGAGGGAGGGGAAGGGTGAGAGAGGGAGGAGAAGAGTAGAGTGTGTAGGGAGAGGGAGGGAGGGGAAGAGGGAGAGAGGGAAGAGTAGAGGGAGGGAGGAGAAGTGTAGGGAGAGGGAGGGAGGGGAAGGGTGAGAGAGGGAAGAGTAGAGTGTGTAGGGAGGGGAAGGGTGAGAGAGGGAGGGGAAGGGTGAGAGAGGGAGGAGTAGAGTGTGTAGGGAGAGGGAGGGAGGGGAAGAGGGAGAGAGGGAGAAGAGTAGAGTGTGTAGGGAGAGGGAGGGAGGGGAAGGGTGAGAGAGGGAAGAGAAGAGTTGAGTGTGTAGGGAGAGGGAGGGAGGGGAAGGGTGAGAGAGGGAGGAGAAGAGTAGAGTGTGTAGGGAGAGGGAGGGAGGGAAGAGGGAGAGAGGGAGAAGAGTAGAGTGTGTAGGGAGAGGGAGGGGAAGGGTGAGAGAGGGAAGAGAAGGGTAGGGAGAGGGAGGGAGGGGAAGGGTGAGAGAGGGAAGAGAAGAGGGAGAGAGGGTGGAGAAGAGTAGAGTGTGTAGGGAGAGGGTTGGGAAGAGTGAAAGACCTCAAGTTTTGTCTTCATAAAAAAGTGATCTTGTGGTGGAGGTTGTGTGTCATGTGTGTTTGTGTATGTAAGCTTGCACATGTGTGTAACATCATAGATAAAGTGACTCCTGTCCAGCCATTCTCAGCAGGGATAATGATGATGACTATCACTCAGACCCAGACTCAGTCCCCCTAAACAGAGCTGGCTGGGAGAGTACAGACACACACACACACACACACACATTTCAACTGGAACTAACAAGAACAAGGAACTGACTGAAACCCCCCCCCCCCCCACACACACACACACACACTCAGAATACCAAGTGAAACCCAATAAGCGCGAGACTCCCTGGGGGACACGCACGCACGAAGCACAGATTGAGGGCAGATGTTTACAATACATAAACTGAGAAACAAGATCCATTTATAATCTGAACAGAATAGTCCTGTTCGGAATAGTACAATCGAATAATAAAAACATGTATCATTGCCACGTAGCTATATGCAATGCCTACAGTGGCTGAATATATAGCGTTAGGCCTAAATCTCTGTGATCAACAATATAGATAGAGTATAGCAGACTGAATTCCTAGCCTAATAATAACTGCGTATCAGTGTTGGTTCAGCTTTAGCCAGGACCGAAATGTTCTCCATGACTCAAGTAATGTTTCTGTTCTTTACCGTGGCCTTGCCTGCTCCTCCCTCTCTCTTTCCCTCTCCTCCCTCTACCTCTCTCTTTCTGTGCGGGAGGGAGGGGGGCAGAAGTTATAGCTACTCTCCCCTCCGCTTTTGTTCTGGAACCCGAGCGTAGCAGAGCAGGGCGCGAGGCAGTGGTCGGTATGGCGGGAGGCTCGAGCGGCTTCACATTTCTCGGGGTTCTGCTGCTCGCGGCGATTCTGCTGCAGACTGTGGCCGTTACCGTCACTGTGCTCTACTTCACTAACGTCCTCAACACGGTAAGAACCATGGAAGATGGAGGGATAGTATACAGACACTTACTATTGAAGTATTTGAGGTCGCTTGATGTTGCTTGGAATTTGCACTTTTGGGACTATTGCATTGGCTCCATTGTTTCGGGCCTGGCCGTGTAGTGCCAGGCATTTGAAAGTATTTCAAATGTATTTGACCCAGGTTTGATATGTTGTTCTGCGCAGTTCCAGTGCGCATACAGTTAGAGAAAGTAGTTTTGTTCCAATAAAGCTTTTGCAGGAAAACGTGTTGCCTTGCAAGTTAATTACCTGAATTGTTTGTTTAATGTAATAAAAATTGCCTATGTGTGCACTGCAGAGAACGCTCAATGCATTCTGTAAAATAAAGAGTGTTTGTGTGTTGTAGTGCTGTGCTGTGCTGCGCACTGGGATATAAGGAAGTTATGTGCAGAGAAATGTGCAAAAGGCTGCCTGCAAGAACCAAAACTCAGACTTTATTGATATGCCAATTTACCAGCTTTATTGTTTGCTTATTGTTTCACCTTATTTTGGCAGGGAAAGTTTAGTGCATTCTCAAGTGCATTGTTCAATTGCTAGTGAAACTGTAATGATGTAACTTTTTGTTAGGCATTCTGTGTTATCCTCTCCTACAGCTGTGCTCTATTTTTATATCTTATCTTTCTCTCTGCATTGTTGGAAATGGACCTGTAAGTAAGCATTTCACTGTTAGTCTAAACCTGTTGTCTACGAAACATGTGACAAACAACATTTTATTTTATTTGTACTTTAGTAACCTGGATTATTTCCATAACGATTGAGCAACAATGCTGACTCTCCCTCTCTGCTTCCCGATACTCCCCCTCTGTCATTCTCCTCTCTCACTCTCTCCCCCCCCCCCCCCCTCTCTAGTTCTCTCTCTCTCTGTCTCTCAGTGATTGTCATCAGTGTTGATGGATGTTAATCATTACCAACCTGTATACAGTAGGAAACTGAAACCTAAAATACATCTACAGAGGAATGTTACTTATAAAGACTTTAGACAGACACTCCATTTGAACATGGCATTATTAGTTTCATTACAATGTAAAGGGAGTCAATGAAGTAAACTACAGTTTGTTTCTTAACTCCGGTCCCCCAAGTACCCACAACGACAATACACATTGTGTTATGTAGGAGGTGTGTATTATTCAAATGAAATGTGTGTGTGTTATTCAGATGAAGGAGACGTTTGCAAGGAGCAGTGTGTCTTGTCTGACACGGTCTGACCTCAGAGGGGGGTATGTGCGCTCCCCGACCGAGGGGAAAGGAGACCCCTGTTGGCAGGTCACACAGCAACTACACACCCTCATAGAGAAGGTAACACACACACACACACATATCCTCATCGAGTAAGTATCCACCTCGCACGGGGCCCAGGTCTTCCAGTAGGACAGAGGGGCTCCCTATGCAATTTACCATTAACCACAGATTTAGGATCAGATTACTCTCCATTAATCGTAACCTTAAAGGCCCAATGCAGCCCTTTTTATATCAATATCAAATCATTTCTGGGTTACAATTAATTGCTGTATGTACTATTACAGAGTTTTTCATAAAAAATGGTCTAAAATAAACAAAAATAGCTTTTTAGCAAAAAACTATTTTTCAAGTAAGAATTTTGCTAGGACTGCCTGGGAGTGGTCTGCCTGGGAGGGGAAAACTGAAAACGAGCTGTTATTGGCAGAGAGGATTGGAACTCTCTTTGTTATTGGTCTGTTAACTAATTTACCGCCTGGTAATGTCACCGGGCAAGCCAAAACTCCACCCATGCAAAACTGCGGATTAGAAATTCCTGTGTACACTGAACAACATGTAAAGTGTTGGTCCCATGTTTCATGAGCTCAAATAAAAAATCCCAGCAATGTTCCATACACACAAAAAGCTTATATCTCTCAAATTTTCCCTATTAGTGAGCTTTTCTACTTTGCGAAGATAATCCATCCAGCTCACAGGTGTGGCATATCAACAAGCTGATTAAACAGCATGATCATTCCACAGGTGCACCTTGTGCTGGGGACAATAAAAGGCAACTTTAAAATGTGCAGTTTTGTAACACAACACAATGCCACAGATGTCTCAAGTTTTGAGGGAGCGTGCAGTTGGCCTGCTGACTGCAGGCATGTCCACCAGAGCTGTTTCCAGATAATTTAATGTTAATTTCTCTATCATAAACTGCCTCCAATGTCGTTTTAGAGAATTTTACAGTCTGGCCTCACAACTGCAGACCACGTGTAACCACAGTAGCCCTGGACCTCCACCTCTGGCTTCTTCACCTGCGGGATCGTCTAAGGGGGGTGGGGGGGGAAAGGTGCTGAGAAGTATTTCTGTCTGTAATAAAGCCCTTTTGTGGGGAAAAACTAATTCTGATTGGCTGGACCTGGCTCCCCAGTGGGTGGGCTTATGTCCTCCCAGGCCCACCCATGGCTGCACCTCTGCCCAGTCATGTGAAATCCATAGATTAGGGCCTAATTAATTAATTTAAATTGACTGATATTGTTATATGAACTGTAACTCAGTAAAATCGTTGAAATTGTTGCATGTTGCGTTTATATTTTTGTTCAGTATAGATTGTATTTTCTTCCAGGATCTATCAGGCAATAACACTGAGCACAAAATTTTTCACACTTTTACAGTGTTAGTTTCATCAGCTGTTGTACAATATGATACAACACACAGTGAAAACAAAATGTTGACTGCACTGGACCAAAAACCATTAGGGGGGAAATGCAAAACTGACCTAAGATCAGCAACTTCACCCTCCTCAGCAGAGTTTCAGACATACAATGGGGTCTTTATGGTGCAGGGATGGGATCCACTGTGGCTTAATCAGCACTGGAATGTACTCACCTGGCCAGAGACACACAAAGACTCCACACACACACAGTTTGTGCAATCATGTTTTGTGCTTTTATTTGAAATGTGTTAAACAAATTCTCTCTCTCTCAAGTCTCTGTTTCAGCGGTATCAGAGGGAGATCTCCTCAGCAGTTAGAGGTGAGATACACTACATGACCAAAAGTATGTGGTCACCTGCTTGTCAAACATCTCATTCCATAATCATGGGCATTAATATGGAGTTGGCCCCCCTTTGCTGCTATAACAGCCTCCACTCTTCTGGGAAGGCTTTCCACTAGATGTTGGAATATTGCTGCATGGACTTGCTTCCATTCAGCCACAAGAGCATTAGTGAGGTCGGGCACTAATGTTGGGCGATTAGGCCTGGCTCGCAGTTGGCGTTCCAATTCATCCCAAAGGTGTTCGATGGGGTTGAGGTCAGGGCTCTGTGCAGGCCAGTCAAGTTGGAAGCACAGAATCGTCTAGAATGTAATTGTATGCTGTAGCGTTAAGATTTCCCTTCACTGGCACACAGCCCCAGACCATTATTCCTCCTCCACCAAACTTTACAGTTGGCACTATGCATTAGGGCAGGTAGCGTTCTCCTGGCATCCGCCAAACCCAGATTCGTCCGTCAGACTGCCAGATGGTGAAGCATTGTATGCTGGAGTGGTGTAAAGCTCGCCGCCATTGGACTCTGGAGCAGTGGAAACGCGTTTTCTGGAGTTACCAGAAAACGCGTTTCCACTGCTCCAGAGTCCAATGGCGGCGAGCTTTACACCACTCCAGCCGATGCTTGGCATTGCGCATGGTGATCTTAGGCTTGTGTGCAGCTGCTCGGCCATGGAAACCCCTTTCATGAAGCTGCTGACGAACAGTTCTTCTGCTGACAGTTTGGAACTTGTGCTGACGTTGCTTCCAGAGGCAGTTTGGAACTCGGTAGTGAGTGTTGCAACCGAGGACAGACGATTTTTACGCACTTCAGCACTTGGCGGTCCCGTTCTGTGAGCTTGTGTGACCTACCACTTTGCGGCTGAGCTGTTGTTGCTCCTAGATGTTTCCACTTACAATAACAGCACTTACAGTTGACCGGGGCAGCTCAAACAGGGCAGAAATTTGACGAACTGACTTGTTGGAAAGGTGGCATCTTATGACTGTACTGCGTTGAAAGTCACTGAGCTCTTCAGTAAGGTGATTCTACTGCCAATGTTTGTCTATGGAGATTGCATGGCTGTGTGCTCGATTTTATACACCTGTCAGCAACGGGTGTGGCTGAAATAGCTGAATCCACTAATTTGAAGGGGTGTCCACATACTTTTGTGTATATATAGTGTAAGTACCTGACCTATAGAACTAAGGCATACAACTGGGGCAAAACAGCACCCTGTTCCCTGTGTCCATTTGACAAGTTCTATGCTGTTATCACTGACTGATGACCACACTAACTGATTTTCTGTCTCTCTCTGTCAGACGAGATGTCCAGGGTGTTGCCCTCATTGGCAATGGAGGACCAGGTTTCTTCTCGCCCCAAAGTCGCCGCCCATGTCACTGGTAGCTTCGCTCCCAAAGCAGAGAGGGAGGGAGGAGGTGAGACATGTTTTAGTTTACACCCTTCATACTCTACAACTACAATAGAGACACTGTGTGTGTGTCTAACCCTTTGAAGACTGGTGATGAGTGTTTGATGAACGCAGGTTAGACTCCGGGGGCATGTGTGTGCTGTGTTCTTCAGGTGTGTGTGTGTGTGTGTGTGTGTGTGTGTGTGTGTGGGGAGAGCTTCAAAGTGATTATATATCACTACAGTAACTAGTAATACATGCAGCATATCTGTCCCATGTGAGCTCTAAACCCAGTGACTTGGTATAACTGGCAGAATGCCCCAACCATCTCTACACCATCTGGACAGACAGACAGCTCGGTGTGAAGTGGTAGATATATTGGCCAGACCAAGTCTGTAGACATATGTTCTGTGGTGCCATCTATGGCCTCTTATAGCAGCACACTTTCCATAATACAGTATGTATTGTGGGGATTGAGGCAACATATGTCCACAAACTGTTCTATTCTATTCTTAACCTATTCTATTCTGTCTTAAGAACCAGCCTTGTCTACTGTAGGCAAGAGGGTTTATTGTCTTCTCAGGAAATCAGCCTTCTCTGTGTTGCTCTTGACACCCCCCATTCTGTCACACACCTCTGTGAAGCAGAGTTTCTGTTGTGATAACATCTTGTAGGTCTGATATCTGATTAGAGGTTAACTTGACATTAATGCTATTGGTTAACAACTCAGATTTTGAATCCAAACAACTCAGATGTTATAAAGGAGTCTCAGATTAATTGACTCTTTGTTTCTGACCTGCTCTGGTGAGATACACTCTCGCTCTTTCTTTCTCCACCCCAGGGACTCTTGGGGCATGGCCTTTCAGGCTATGACCTCTCTCTCTCTCTCTCTCTCACTCTTTCTTTATTTCTCTCTCTCTTGCCCTCTGTCTCTCTCTTTCTCTCTCTCTCTCTCTCGTTTTGCCTTGTAACTTAAGTTTATGTCTTGTATGTGAGTTAATACATTACAAAGTTATGAAATATCTGCCTTTGATAATATAAACTCTGACCTTTCTTTATAAACAATTTCTGTAACTCAACAATAGTCCTGCTTGCCCATTGCTAAATCATCTTTACGAGTCAGATTAAAATTTGAATAGACCTTTATCATAATAATTGCATTATGGGTCGCATGTGAGGTATGCATATATATTTATATATCAAATATTACTTCACTACAACTGTTCCATTTTATTCTTAACCGATTCTATTCCGTCTTAAGACCCAGCCCTGTCTAACTCCTGACCCTCGTTCCTGTCTGGCCACAGGTTCTCCTGGGCGGCGTGTGCAGGGGCAGAAGATCTCGTGGTGGGAGGGGCATAAAGGGCTGGCATTCCTTCAGGACGTTCAATTGATTGACGGGGAGCTGGTGGTGCCTCGCCCAGGACTCTACTATATCTACGCCCAGACCTACTTCAGACACACCCACCCTGGGGGAGAGGAGGGGGATGAAGAGGTGGAAGAGGAGAAGGAGCAGAGGGGGAGACCCATGTTGCAGTATGTTTATAAGAAAGTGAGTTCACAGTGCCAGGGTCACGTTCAGGGGACTTGTAGACATGAAACATAAGAAAATGGTTTGAAATGGAGGTGCCACCTGAACTTGTCCTATAAGAACATTTATTTTCAGTTTTTCCAATTTCAACAGTTATATCTTACTGTATAGTGGTGGTGCTGTGTGCCCCCTCCTCCAGGTGTCGTCCTACCCGGTACCCATCCTGCTGATGAAGACCAGCCGGACCTCCTGCTGGTCCCGGGACTCCCAGTTCTCTCTACACTCCGCCCACCAGGGGGGGCTGTTCCCATTGGCCGCCGGGGACCGCCTCCTCGTCACCGTTAGCAACGCCTCCGCCATTGACATGGATGAGAGGAGCAGCTTTTTTGGGGCTGTCCTGGTCAGCTAGAGGTCAGGGGTTAGTCTGTATGGTGGCTTGGATGGTTTGGGACACCAGCATACTCACTGTTTGGGAACCAGATGTGTGTGTGTACTGACACAGATCATTCGAGAGCTGTGTGTGAGTATGTGTGTTTGTATGCATGCATGGGTGTGTGTGCGTGGGTGTACAGATGTACAACGCTTTCAGCTCTGTGACTGTGCTAGGCTGGACATGTTAGGAGGCGTGAGCAGAGCTGGTGTGGTTATCCAATCATCTTCCACCCTGGTGCTGATGGCCCAGCCTTCCCTCATGGCTCATCCAATTAGCTGTGTCCGAAGCCAGCAGGCCTGTGCTGATTGGATGAAAAGCAGACGAGTGGCGTGAGGTCGGGGGCCAATGTCTGCTTTAGAACTTCAGGACAACTGACAATGAATGAAAATGAACTCAATGAAAAGCGAGGGGATGATTGTGGATAACTGTCTTACTGCTCTTTTCGTACTAAAAGGATGAGTGTCTCCTTTTCCTGTTTTTATGAACTCTCAGAAATGGGTTTTAATGTCAAATTTGAATGTAGGGTGTTTTTGTGTTGTGGGTCTGTGTTACAACTATAAGTACATTGAATGTATGTTGTTTGATTGTAGACTATGACATTCTTAACACAACACCAAGCTCTTACACGAGCAACACTGCCTGCAAACACATGTTCAAGTCAGCACTTTTTCACTTTTGTTTCACAGTTTAAATGTTTCAGGCCATGACCCAGGAGGCCCTACTGTAGCCCAGACCCACCGCCACTATGGGAACCAGTGCTAGGACATGGGTAATGTTGAGGATTTCTTGATTCTCCCACCGATAGACAGAAGGTGGACTGATATAGAAGTATAAGTAGATACAAACAGACAAGTATGCAGTGAGACAGAGGGAGAGGTCTGGACAGGGTTGTCAGCTTACAAAGCTTTCAGTAGAGGAGAATCATCTGCAGATGTTTTTTTGGGGGGTTGAATTGTTTTCACTGCCCATACAATCATGACTCCAGATAGTATGTGTGTGGGCTGTGGAGGCGACGGTTACCATGGAGACACACACTAAATCTTTCTTCAATATGAATCAGACTTGTGCTCGAGTCCAACTGCTCTCATGTTCATGTAGAATTAGCCTGGTTGCCGTCTCTTTTCAGCTATTTATTCCAATTCTTGTACTCAGTCTCATTTGCCAAAGAGGGGCACACTTTTGGCAAATGACAGGTGTGGCAAGTAGTGGAATGTTAGCTAAAACGACTATTACCCTGACTAATGTAGAATGGCATCTGTCTATAAGTATGTGTGTACAATAAAGACACTGCCCAAATGAAGAGGATGCACTCAAATAATTTCTCGACACGAGTAGGCTACCATAGCTGCTGTGGCGGCAGGTAGCCTAGTGGTTAAGAGCGTTGAGCCAGCCACCGAAAGGTTGCTGGTTCGAAATCCCTGAGTCGACTAGGTGAAAAATCTGTCGATGTGGCCTTGAGCAAGGTACTTAATTCTAATTGCTTCTGGAAATTGCTCTGGAAAAGAATGTATGCTAAATGATAAGGTTAAAAAAAAAAGAAAGAAAAAAAAAGTGGTAATATATAGTATTAGGCTACCATAGCTGCTTTAGTCATGTATAGTAGTCACAGTTTAAAGCGTTCAGAGATTAGTCTTTCAGTACCAGTCTAGCACAACAAAACAGCTTTACAAAACAGCTGGGTCAAGGCTGTCTGTTATGGTTGGACATTACATCATGTACCTCATCGTAATGAGCTTCTGCTGCCCCCCTGTGGGTGGTGCAGGTAGTGTCGATATCACTAAACATTGCACACTAGTGTTCATAGTGAAGACTGCAGCTGACTCAACAGAACCAGAGGGTCATACCAAAGATATTTATGCCGTGTTCAATGCTAGTCGGCACTAGCAAACTCTGAAATGTCCAACTTGCTAACAGGTTGTAGATATACATGTGCCGCGTTCTACTAATCAATCTAAGTTCTATATCTTGAAAACATAATTGCTGACATGCTAAATATGCTGGGACTGTATCAACAGTGGACTAATGAAACATAATTTCCTTTAAGTAATTTGTGCAAAGTGAATTGTGATTATATTATTGGACTTGAAATAGTCTGAGATTTCAGTTTGAGTGTGGAAAAGAGAGACAACTTAGGTTTTGATTTTCTTTTTTGTGGAAATATGTTACACTTATATTACAGGTTTTTAAATGCCCAGAGGGAAAACGAAACCAAACGACAGTTGGAGACAGCAGAAACTAGCACTAACAGGACAGCGACATCATTTAGACAGAACCGCCCACACTGGATCTGATAGGCTGACAGCTGGAGTGGGTGTGGCCAACCACTACCTAGGTTAGGTGACCTCCAATAAATACTGCAAATGTTTGTTGTTAATGTAACTTATAAAATATATCATCATAAAACGTCCTTTTAAATGGAATTTGATAAGTTCTGTGTACAAAAACAAAAATTCATAAATTACAGCCAGTCTACGGATATCTGTCTGCAGCTGGGTCCTGCAAACCCAGGCCCAGTCTCAAACGACACCATATTACCCATCTAGTGGACTGAGGCGCTGACCAAAAATAGTGCACTATCTAGGGAATAGGATGCAATTTGAGACACTCTCTTATCACTGAACCACCCATCCCTCTGACAAACAGAGCAACAAACCCATCGCAGGCCAAAACGTCATGCCCTACACATCACTGATAGTACAAAACAAAACTTCTAACTCACAAAATGAAATCTCTGAACATACAGTAACGATATCCCTCTTCCTCCATCTCCATCATCAGTACGTAAGACCAAAAGCACATTCCGGGTGCTGGATGGACAGTGTATATGTGTCTCTTAGTCACACTAGCTGCCTTATACTTAACCCCGCCCCTCCAGGTCCTTCCGCACAGCCCATTGGTCAATAATGTCAGAGGAGGACGTGTCTTCAACAGTCGAACCTCATGTCCAGCGAATCATCAAACCCCCTGTCCTCATGTCCCGCCCCCACCCCGGACAGGAAGGACACTCCCGTCACCCCAGACGCTCCTGTTGCCGTGGTGATGAGCTGGTTGCCATGTGGGGTGTTGCTGGTTGCCGGGCTGCGCAGGGCTGCAGCTGTGATGGAGGTGAGGTTGATGCCGAGCGTGAGTCGCGTCTGTTCTAGAGCCTTCTCTGGAACAGCAAACGCCTCCAGCTTCTTCTCCCCATTCGCCATGTAGGAGTTCTGGCAGCCGCGGCAGATACAGTCCAGACATGCCTTGGAGGATAAATATTCATATTATTAAAATTTACAATCAGTGAACTACATGTGGACAGGGGAACACTTATTTCAGACCAAGCCATAATACATCTATAGTAACTCACCTTGCGGTTGGAGTAGCAGGGGCAGCGCTGCCCCCTGCAGGTGAGAACAGAGGGGTTCTGAGTGGCTCTCCCACATTTACAGCCCTTCTTCTCCACCGGCTTCTTGTATAGGGGCTTGGAGGGGCTGGGTGGGTGAGAGAGAGGGTGAGCATGGCCGTGGGGCGGCAGGCGGTCACGGGGCTGGGCACGGGGCTTGGGGACTCCCTGCCTGGCCTTGGTGTAGGCTTTTTTAGGACCCCCGTGGTGCTCCAGGCTCTTCTTCAGGCCCTTGGAAGAAACCAGCATTGTCTTGCCCAACTTTGGAGGCCCTCCGTTGGGCACGGGCGCCAGGTGAGGCGGGGTGATGGCGGAGGGGAGTTTGGGTTCCCGTTTGACAGTGGCGGCTGGGTTGGGGAATTGAGAGGCGTTGGTGGTGCCCAGGGGTAAGCCTCTGAGGATGCTGGCGATGGGGAGGGGCTGCACCTTCTCACTGTCGCTCTCAGAGCGTGAACGCTTGCGGTGGCAGCGAGGGGGTAGGCGGGGGAGAGCAGGGATGGGCTGGGGGAGAGGCAGGGGAAGTCTAGGGATGTTCTCTGGGGGGAGGGACGGGGTGAGGCAAGGGGAGTCAGGGGTAGGATGGCAGTAAGATCCGTTGTGGGGGGGAACAGAGGGAAAGTCTGGCTGGGGGTCGGGTGGTTCAGGTTCGGGCTCCAGGGTCCTAAGAACCTCCTCCACGCTCAACAACAACGTACCTCCACCATGTTTATTAAGCTCCCCCCCAAACGTGCTGATGTCACAAAGTCCCGCCTCCCCACTACCTAACATGCCAACACACACAGGTAGCTCCTCCCCCAAGCTCTCCTGCTTCAGAACACCTCCCCCTGTAGCTAAGGTAACAGGTGGTGGCACATCCTCATTGGCCAGGCCGTTACAGTCATGCAGCCCATTAACCCCGCCCACAGGGCTAAGCCCCTCCTCCTGGCTCTCCTCTGCAGCCGGAGCCTCATCAAGTCTGAGGCCAGACGTTGATGGGGCCGTCGGGGGAGACTGGCTCGCCGAATCCGCAGTGTCCTCCCCTTCCTGCCCGCTTTCGGCCAATGAAAGGCCCTCATTAAGAATGGCGAGGAGGTCGGGCGAATCGCTGGCTGCACTGGCGATGTGCGGGGCGAGAGGTGATTGGGCGATGTAGAGGCAGAGTTTCCTGTAGCAGTGGACCAATAAGGAGAGCTGTCTGTTCTCCTGGAAGCGGGAGTAGTCTTTACACCAGGAACAGGACGGCTTGAGCAGCATCCTCTGGCCCTTACAGCCCCGACACACATAGTGCTGGCACTGGGAGTTAGTGGGCGCTATGGGGTCCTGCAGCAGGTTACCTGGAGAGACACGGAGAGGAGAATAATTAGTAGTCATTTATAGCAAGACAACATTTACAACATGTATTTATCCTTTATTCGACTGGGTGAGAACCATTGATGGAAATCACTCCAGCATTATAAATCGGCCATACAACATGACAACTCAAACCATAAACAGGAGCCACAATTATTAATAGCGAGTTGATATGAAGCTTAGCGGTGGACTGATGATAATGAGTACGGAGGTGGGCTATATACAGTACCAGTCAAAAGTTTGGACATATCTAATCATTCAAGGGTTTTTCTTTATTTTTTAAAATGTTCTACATTGTAGAATAATAGTGAAGAATGACATCACAACCATGAAATAACATATATGGAATCATGTAGTAACCAAAAAAAGTGTTAAACAAATCAAAATATATTTTATATTTGAGATTCTTCAAAGTCAAATCAAATTGTATTTGTCACATGCGTCGAATACAACAGGTGTAGACCTTACAGTGAAATGCTTACTTACAAGCCCTTAACCAACAATGCAGTTTTAAGAAAGAATACCCAAAAAATTCACAAAAACATACTATATAAAATAATACGAAATAAAGGTACGAAATAATTAAAGAGCAGCAGTAAAAATAACAATAGTGAGGCTATATACAGGGGGTACCGGTAAAGAGTCAATGTGCGGGGGCACCGGTTAGTCGAGGTAATTGAGGTCATATGTACATGTAGGTTGTGTAATTAAAGTGACTATACATAGATAAACAGAGAGTAGCAGCAGCGTAAAAGAAGGGGGGGGGGGGGCAATGCAAATAGTCTGGGTAGTCATTTCATTAGATATTCAGGAGTCTTATGGCTTGGGGGTAGAAGCTGTTTAGAAGCCTCTTGACTTGGCGCTCCGGTACCGCTTGCCGTGCGGTAGCAGAGAGAACAGTCTATGACTAGAGTGGCTGGAGTATTTGACAATTTTGAGGGCCTTCCTCTGACACCGCCTGGTATAGAGGTCCTGGATGGCAGGAAGCTTGGCCCCAGTGATGTACTGGGCCGTAGGCACTACCCTCTGTAGTGCCTTGCGGTCGGAGGCCGAGCAGTTGCCATACCAGGCAGTGATGCAACCAGTCAGGATGCTCTCAATGGTGCAGCTGTAGAACCTTTTGAGGATCTGAGGACCCATGCCAAATCTTTTCAGTCTCCCGAGGGGGAATAGGTTTTGTCGTGCCCTCTTCACGACTGTCTTGGTGTGCTTGGACCATGTTAGTTTGTTGGTGATGTGGACACCAAGGAACTTGAAACTCTCAACCTGCTCCACTACAGACCCGTCGATGAGAATGGGGGCGTGCTTGGTCTTCTTCTTTTTCCTGTAGTCCACAATCATCTCCTTTGTCTTGATCACGTTGAGGGAGAGGTTGTTTTCCTGGCACCACACAGCCAGGTCTCTGACCTCCTCCCTATAGGCTGTCTCACTGTTGTGTCACCGGCAAACTTAATGATGGTGTTGGAGTCGTGCCTGACCATGCATTCATGAGTGAACAGGGAGTACAGGAGGGGACTTAGCACGCACCCCAGAGGGGCCCCAGTGTTGAGGATCAGCGTGGCGGATGTGTTGTTACCTACCCTTACCACCTGGGGGAGGCCCATCATGAAGTCCAGGATCCAGTTGCAGAGGGAGGTGTTTAGTCCCAGGGTCCTTAGCTTAGTGATGAGCTTTGAGGGCACTATGGTGTTGAACGTTGAGCTGTAGTCAATGAATAGCATTCTCACATAGGTGTTCCTTTTGTCCAGGTGTGAAATAATGGTGTTGATGTGAGCCATGATCAGCCTTTCAAAGCACTACATGGCTACAGACGTGAGTGCTACGGGTCGGTAGTCATTTAGGCAGGTTACCTTAGTGTTCTTGGGCACAGGGACTATGGTGGTCTGCTAGAAACATGTTGGTATTACAGACTCAGACAGGGAGAGGTTGAAAATGTCAGTGAAGACACTTGCCAGTTGGTCAGCGCATGCTCGGAGAACACGCTCTGGTAATCAGTCTGGCACTGCGGCCTTGTGAATATTGACCTGTTTAAAGGTCTTACTCACATCGGCTACGGAGTGCGTGATCACACAGTCGTCTGGAACAGATGATGCTCTCATGCATGTTCCAGTGTTACTTGCCTCGAAGCGAGCATAGAAGTAATTTAGCTTGTCTGGTAGGCTCATGTCACTGGGCAGCTCGCGGCTGTGCTTCCCTTTGTAGTCTGTAATAGTTTGCAAGCCCTGCCACATCCGACGAGCGTCGGAGCCGGTGTAGTACGATTCGATCAAAGTCCTGTATTGACGCTTTGCCTGTTTGATGGTTCGTCGGAGGGCATAGCGGGATTTCTTATAAGCTTCCGGGTTAGAGTCCCCTCCTTGAAAGCGGAAGCTCTACCCTTTAGCTCATTGCAGATGCTGCCTGTAATCCATGGCTTCTGGTTGGGGTATGTACGTACAGTCACTGTGGGGACGACATCGTAGATGCACTTATTGATGAAGCCAGTGACTGATGTGGTGTACTCCTCAATGCCATCGGAAGAATCCCGGAACATATTCCAGTCTGTGCTAGCAAAACAGTCCTGTAGCTTAGCATCTGCTTCATCTGACCACTTTTTTATTGACCGAGTCACTGGTGCTTCCTGCTTTAGTTTTCGCTTGTAAGCAGGAATCAGGAGGATAGAATTATGGTCAAATTTGCCAAATGGAGGGTGAGGGAGAGCTTTGTACGCGTCTCTGTGTGTGGAGTAAAGGCAGTCTAGAGTTTTTTTTACATATACATTTACATCATTTAGCAGGCACTCTTATCCAGAGCGACTTACAAATTGGTGCATTCAACTTATGATAGCCAGTTCCCCTCTGGTTGCACATTTAACATGCTGGTAGAAATGAGGTAAAACGGATTTAAGTTTCCCTGCATCGAAGTCCCCGCCCACTAGGAGCGCCGCCTCTGGATGAGTGTTTTCCTGTTTGCTTATGGCTGTATAAAGTTCATTGAGTGCGGTCTTAGTGCCAGCATCGGTTTGTGGTGGTAAATAGACAGCTACGAAGAATATAGATGAAAACTCTCTTGGTAGATAGTGTGGGCTACAGCTTATCATGAGATACTCTACCTCAGGCGAGCAAAACCTCGAGAATTTCTTAGATATTGTGCACCAGCTGTTCTTTACAAATATACATAGACCGCCACCCCTTGTCTTACCAGAGGCTGTTGTTCTATCCTGCCGATACAGTGTATAACCCGCCAGCTGTATGTTACTCATATCTTTGTTCAGCCACGACTCTGTGAAACATAGGAGTTACCAGCCTCAGAAATGGCAGCCCAAATAAATTCTTCACAGAGTTCAAGTAACAGACACATCTCAACATCAACTGTTGAGGGGACTGTGTGAATAAGGCCTTCATGGTTAAATTGCTGCAAAGAAACCACTACTAAAGGACACCAATAAGAAGAGACTTGCTTGGTCCAAGAAACACAAGCAATGGACATTAGACCGGTGGAAATGTGTCCTTTGGTCTGGAGTCCAAATTTGAGATTTTTGGTTCCAATCGCTGTGTCTTTGTGAGACGCAGTGTGGGTGAACGGATGATCTCCACATGTGTAGTTCCCACCGTAAAGCATGGAGGAGGAGGTGTTATGGTGTGCTTTGCTGGTGACACTGATTTATTTAGAATTTAAGTCACACTTAACCAGCATGGCTACCACAGCATTCTGCAGCGATACGCCATCCCATCTGGTTTGGGCTTAGTGGGACTATCATTTGTTTTTCAACAGGACAATAACCCAACACACCTCCAGGCTGTGTAAGGGCTATTTTACCAAGAAGGAGAGTGATGGAGTGCTGCATCAGATGACCTGGCCTCCACAATCCCCCGACCTCAACCCAATTGAGATGGTTTGGGATGAGTCAGAAGGCAGAGTGAAGGAAAAGCAGCCAACAAGTGCTCAGCATATGTGGGAACTCCTTCAAGACTGTTGGAAAAGCATTCCAGGTGAAGCTGGTTGAGAGAATGCCAAGAGCGTGCAAAGCTGTCATAATAATAATAATAATAATATGCCATTTAGCAGAGGCAAAGGGTGGCTATTTGAAGAAATATATTTTGATTTGTTTAACACTTTTTTGGTTACTACATGATTCCATATGTGTTATTTCATAGTTTTGATGTCTTCACTATTATTCTACAATGTAGAAAATAGTAAAAAATAAATGAAAATCCCTTGAATAAGTAGGGGTGTCCAAACTTTTGACTGGTACTAATATATATCAATAAAGAAGTGATTAATTAAATTGCTGTTCTGCTCTGAATATTCAACTCTAATGCAATGAGCACAACATCAAAGCAATAGCATATCAATTAAGTCAACGACATTAAAGCCTAAAGGTTGAAATTATCCCCTTTGCCATCTTAATATACTGAAAATATATATAAAACGCAACATGCCTCAATTTTAAATATTTTACTGAGTCACAGTTCATATAAGAAAATCAGTCAATTGATATAAATAAATTAGGCCCTAATCTATGGATTCCACAAAACTGGGCTGGGGTGCAGCCATGGGAAGGATTCCTTTTATACTATACCAGGTATTCCTTAAAGAGGTAGGGTTTCAAGTGTCTCCGGAAGGTGGTCAGTGACTCCGCTGTCCTGGCATCGTGAGGGAGCTTGTTCCACCATTGGGGTGCCAGAGCAGCGAACAGTTTTGACTGGGATGAGCGGAAACTGTGCTTCCGCAGAGGTAGGGGGACCAGCAGGCCAGAGGTGGAAGAACACAATGCCCTCGTTTGGGTGTAGGGACTGATCAGAGCCTGAAGGTAAGGAGGTGCCATTCCCCTCACAGCTCCGTAGGCAAGCACCATGGTCTTGTAGCACATGGACCAACACTTTACATGTTGCGTTTATATTTTTGTCCAGTGTAGTTTAACATGGTTCAGATAGTAAGTGTAGAGGGTTCATATTCTGTATGCTTATTTCAATCATTTATAAAAGGTCATATTAAGAGGCAGCTCAAGACTGACTGCCTCTGCAAGGCTTGATGACAGCTGTGCTTTGAGAGCAGCTTCCTTAGCTACGGCGGTTGTTAGGGATGGCAGCTGAGAGAGGGGGCTTGCGAGAGGGAGGAATGGAGGGATGAAGGGAGTTCCATTTATAAAGGACAACAAACACGCCTTAGATACAGGACAGACTAGGATGCATCCTCTACTCGTCACACACTAAATTCATTCAGATACTCTAAATTGCATAGTCCCCCCCCCCCCCCTTTTACGCTGCTGCTACTCTGTTTATTATCTATGCATAGTCACTTTAACTCTACCTACATGTATATATTACCTCGACTAACCTGTGCCCCCACACATTGACTCTGTACCGGTACCCCCTGTATATAGCCTTGCTACTGTTATTTTACTGCTGCTCTTTAATTATTTCTGAATTTAAAAAAAATAAAAAAAATTACTTATCGATTTTTTACTTAACACTTATTTTTCTTAAAACTGCATTGTTGGTTAAGGGCTTGTAAGTAAGCATTTCACTTTAAGGTCTACACCGGTTGTATTCGGCACGTGACAAATAAAATGTGATTTGACTGCAGTTTTATGGCACCAAAAATCACAAATGTACAGGTAACTGCCAAAATAAAGAAAACACTTGAGTAAATGAGGGCTACAAAATATATTGAAAGCAGGTATGGTTCCTGGGTTAATTCGGCTATTAACATACCATCATGCTTAGGGTAATGTGAAAAACTGCTGGGAGGCCATTATTTTGTCTACCCACAGGGCAAGAGTGGTCACTGAATGGTTTGATGAGCCTGAAAACTTTGTAAACCATATGCCATCTCAATCACCAGATCTCAACCCAATTTAACACTTACGGGAGATTCTGGAGCAGCACCTGAGACAGTGTTTTCCACCACCATCAACAAGACACCAAACTATGGAATTTCTCGTGGAAGTGCATGAAAAATGTATGCACTCACTAACTGTAAGTCGCTCTGGATAAGAGCGTCTGCTAAATGACTAAAATGTAAATGTAAGAGGGTGTCGCATCCCTCCAATAGAGTTCCAGATACTAGAATATATGCCACGGTGCATTGAAGCCGTTCTGGCTCGTGGTGGCCCAACGCCCTATTAAGACACTATGCGTTTCCTTTATTTTGGCAGTTACCCGAGTCGCTGCCTACACACAACAAAATAGGTATTTTACTATGCACCTGTCAAAGTAAACATTGCGTGTGAGGACTGGAGTAACAGAGGAAAACCTCACCCCATTGAATGAACCTCATACTCAATAATTTGTAACAGTGACGGGGAAGGCTAACGTATATCTATGCTTAGGCAATCGTTCCAAATAATAAAAAACGGAGAAAACACACAGCAGCAGTACAGTAGTAGTCTTTACGGCGCTCGTGCATCTACTCCGCACCGGGGTTTATGTCGAGATACATTTTTAAAGACTGCGCATACACGCATCATGTCACAACACAGAACCCCCCCCCCCAAAAAAAAAAATAAAAAATCAGGAGGGAACAGGAGAGAAGGATGAATGCTTCATGAATTAATCAATATTTTTTGGGGGGGGAAACACTCCTGTTCTGCCTGTACAAATACATACACCTCTCCCGACAGTGATTTAGTTACATATGGAGCTAGTTAGCTGGATGAATGCGGAAATGTAACTAACCAGTGTAGTAGCTAACTGGTTAACTAGTTCATGCAAACAATCCGGTCAAATTAGCCAGTCTGGATCAGTATGTGTAACTATGGAATGCATTTTATTGGATCATAATGAGATGTGCAGTAGCTAGCTTGCGAAGCTACACAGCTCTACGCCATCAGCTAAATAGTTGCTCCGACATTCAATGGGAATGGGGGTGTGTCATGGTGGGGATACAGCTAGGCTAGTTAGCTATAGCAGTTAGCTGGATATCTACAGGGGAACCGAGGCCGTAAAAATAATAATACCGGTGCACTTACCACACACGAGGCAGGACAGAGACTGGCGGAAGAACGGGAGCAGCTTGTAGAGGTCCGCCAGGGCCCGGGGGTCGCGAGGGTCGCACTGCAGCACCGAACGACACGCGGACACGTACAGAGTGGTCGCATTCACCGGGTTCATCTCAGCAGCCAAGAGACAGAAACATCCAGTCCGAGAAAAATGCAAAATAAACAAACGCACAGGTCCTTGACTCCGGCGAAAGTCCCGTGGCTCCCGTTAAACGGGGAAGGGGCTCGCGACTCCCTTTTTGTCCGTTTTATTATTGGCCAAAGGAGGCGGGGAGCAGGCGAGCTGTGTCGAGGGCATAGATGGGTGATGTAGTTAGCTAACTGCTAACCTAGTTTAGTTTGACACCAGCACTATTTTGGCTAATATATATGCACCAAATAGGCAAATTGATGTGTGACACAGCTAGCAGCAAATCACAGCTACAAACACACACATTTAGTATATGATCTGGTAGCACGGGTTGAACATTACATTACTGTGTTCATAATCACAACCAATCCATCTTTAAGACTAGCGCTTTCCCCTTTTCCACGGCACAAAATATGCCCAAATGATCATCATGGCATAAACATAAAACTGTAAATCCCATTAATAGCTATATAAAAAATTAATCTGGAGCAAAAATGTATTCAAAATGGAATTAATTCAGCAAAGCCCGTTCACTCGTCTTCCACGCAATCCGTGGTGCGAGCAGTCCTCGCTGGTTATTCGACAACAATACAGTCACTGGTGTGGTCGGTTGCGCTTTCTCCTTCTCCGGCCTCCAATTATACACTGCTAGACACCTTTGTACCAGATTCAAAAAGAGCTGCTTTGTTTACGTTAATAGTCAAAGCTTATTCGTTTATTCTCCCTCCTTCCACCATCCTTATTCGCATTTTCTTTAGATTCTTAGCTAAAGTTGGCTCCTCTCCTTTTGGCCTGCATATTCGGGGCACGTAGACAGTGATAGCTAACGTTAGCGAGCAGCACAGATTCTGTTGTTGTCTGTGGTTCATGGCGGCTACGCCGCGAAAACAAAACAGGCCGTCTTGGCTCCCGTTAGCGCACTGAGTTAAAGGTAAAGCCAGTTAGCGCATGATAGCTAATACGAGGGGGTACACTGGAAGAGGTAGTGGGGAAGATAGTGTGGAAATCTTTGTTGAAGAAGTAAAATAACCGCCAGTGAGAGCACCGGAGTATATTTACGCCAGCCGCGCGAGTTTGCAGCGGCGGCATCAGGAACAAAAATAGGCCGCTTTAACTCTTTTTGGAATTAGTCCCTCGTTTTTTACCCCCTCTCCGGTTGGGTATGAGCAGAAAAGCAGTAGGTGGTACAAAATCGAAGTCCTCTGTCGGCGTTCGAAGAACACTCCTGTGTATTATTGGAGTAGCTAATATTAGAATAGATTTGTGTTTGTGTAGCCTGCTGCTATTGCTAGCCGCGGAGGTTCTTCTCCCCTCCCTTTTCCTCCCTGGTCTGTAGGCAATCAAACAGGGGGCGCTATTTCTCACATCTCGCGAGAATAGAATTCAAACTGGTTCCCTTGGTTACATAAGTGTTCTCTCTCACTCTCTCAATTCAATATACTATATTGACATGGAAAGTAAACACTTACATTGTCAAAGTAAACATATAACAAAAATGGCCAAAGAAAGGAATATACTAGACTGTTTGTAATTAAGCAATAATAATGTGGGTGATAAACATATTCAAATCAAAATCAAATTTTATTTGTCACATACACGTGTTTAGCAGATGTTATAGCGTGTGTAGCGAAATGCTTGTGCTTCTAGCTCCGACAGTGCAGTAATATCTAACAATTTCACAACATATACCTAATACACAAATAGCAATTACAACAAATAATTAAAGCTGCAAGCAGCAATGCCAGGGTTCAAGCTCTGGGCCCACTGTGCCACCATCAGGACAAATTGGACACATCGCCCTAGGATGAGCTACTTTTGTAATCTTTCCCATGCTTGCCAAATGTCAGAACTCAACATCAAACAGATCATGCAATATGCCTTTGATGTATTTCGGACCATTTGTAATGATGTTGACTACTTTAAACGTCTTCTCTCGAACCCCTGGACTGATTGGCACCAAATTTGGCACATAGCCTCTATATACCCATGTTTTTAAACGCAACATTTTCCATGACTAGCTCAAACAATGTGGCTGCTATAAGCCAATGAGCTTGCATTAATGTTTTTTCCTGTCCAACAGCGCCGCCATGCGGCCAAACTGAACTATACCTTACAGGTTAGCTAGACTCACATCCCTGAGCATGTGTGCCAAATTCCATCACTCTGAGTCAAACAGATCAAGAGATGTAAACATATGCCGGTTATAGCGCCACCGTATGGTCGATCTGAATGTGCTTGCATATGTTGAGTCTTGACAGTGTTTGGAACATGTGTACCAAGTTTTGTTACAATACGAATATCTGTGTCTGATTTATATGCGTTTATGTGCCAGGTCACGCCCATCTGAATGTTTATTGGTCAGTAGCGGCCATGTTGTTGGAGATGCTAGCCTGGAAAATGTTGTGTTGTGAGAACTTGGTCCATAGATGCTATGTATCAAGTTTCGTGCAGATCGGTCATTCGGTGCCTGAGGAGTCGCGTTTTAAGTATTTTTAATCCAATTCAAAATCACGGAAAATCCATCATGGAGGACTTTATGGGTCAAGGGGCAATTTTGTTCCATGTGAGGAGAGGCTCGTCACTAGTTACCACAGCCACAAAGTCATAAACCCCGCCTCTTTCTACAATTTATCTTATTATAATCTGATTTTAAACCTAACCTTAACCACACTGCTAACCTTATGCCTAACCTTAAATGAAGACTATAAACATTATTTTTGTATTCATGAATTTTTACGATATAGCCAATTTTTGACTTTGTGGCTTTGTTAACTAGTGACAACCTGAGGAGAGAGACCTGCAGTGCATTCGGAAAGTATTCAGACCCCTTCACTTTTTCCACATTTTGTTATTTTACAGCCTTATTCTAAAATGGATTAAATACATGCTTTTCCTCATCAATATACACACAATACTCCATAATGACAAAGCGAAAACCGGTTTTTAGAAATGTTAGCAAATGTATTAAAAAAAAAAACTGAAATACCTTATTTACATAAGTATTCAGACCCTTTGCTATGACACTCGAAATTAAGATCAGGTGCATCCTGTTTCCATTGATCATCCTTGAGACTCAAGGCTGTAATCGCTGCCAAAGGTGCTTCAACAAAGTACTGAGTAAAGGGTCTGAATACTTATGTAAATGTCATATTTCATTTTTTATAAATGTTCTCTGTCATTATGGGGTATTGTGTGTAGATTGATGGGAGAAAAAAAATGTATTACATTTTTTAATAAGACTGTAACGTAACAAAATATGGAAAAAGTGAACGGGTCTGAATACTTTCAGAATGCACTGTATGTACCAAATTCCATGACTCTAGGTCACACTGCATGCAGGGCATTTTCAGTTGTTTGTTATAGTGCCACCAAGTGGCCAATTGGCATTGCATGAGAGGGTGTGGCCCATGGACCTTTACCATCATGCAAATTTGCATCCTCCTAGGCCTTATTATCTCATGGGAATTAGCATTTTTTCACCAAATTGGCGGAATACGTATAATAACAATAATAATAATGAACCAGAAGAAATACAATAGGGTTTCACCAGCTTTGCTTTTTGAACCTCTAATACAGTTTTTTACAATCACTTTGGCACTAATTTCAAAACCTTGACGTCATTTTTCAAAACTCTAGACACAAAACTCACAACCAATGATCAAAATGCACATTTTTCAAAACTCTAACACTTTTTTCAATTGCTTGGATACAATACACATAAAACTAAGATCATTTGTTCATTTAACAAAAATCACCTGTTCAATATGACACAGCTTAACATCAAAGAACTACTATTTCAAAAGGCAATTCACACATTACATTTCAGATGAGTGTCTATTCATTTCATTACAATGATCCAACTATCAATTGATACAACTGCTCAAAATGCTAAGTAACTGTTGCATTACTCTTAATGCATAGTCGTATGGAAACAGACAAACAATATCCCATGTTTAGATCATGAAAGTTTCAAGATAACGAGATTGATTGTCACCAATTAGCGTGGAGCATGAACCAATTAGACTACATTATCTATGGATGTAATATTTCATCATCATTCTTTATCAGACACCGTTTCTATGGTCCCATGTACCACCTTTTCAGACTATTTACAGTATTGACAGTACTGCACTGTATGGATGCAGGCCCTTGTAATTGCTTCTCCAATTCTGCCAACTTGTTACTGATGATTGAGTTCACATTGTGGAACTGGAATTGATTGGGATCCACTTGCAACAACATAGCGATACGTACTGTAACATGGCGCTGGCAGGTGATCCAGGTCACAATAGAGGTCAAGCAGTGGTGGGAAGAAGATGAGGAAGACGTGTTGGTCAAAGGAATGGCAGGGGACAAGCACCCCTTCTGAGAGGTGGTCGTGGGCCTCGTTTGAGAGGTGTGGGGGAACGTGGTAGAGGACAAGGCCACGGACCAAGACAGCGGCAGCAACAGCAAAGAGTGTCCAATGAAATCCGAGCAATAGTTGTAGACCATGTCATAAATCATGGCATGACAATGACTGAGGCGGCTACAATGATACAACCAAACCTCAAAAGGTCAACCGTGGCCTCAATAATTAGAACTTTCCGCAATGAGAACCGTTAAGTAGTCAGCATGCACTAAACATTATGCTTCTCTCAATTGTCAAATGACTGCATACCAATGTGTATCACAGAGTAGGTGATGTGACCAAGTGTCTTCTTACTGTAATGTTTCCTGTAGAATTGAGACTAGGCCAAATAGGGGAGGCAGAGGCAAAATTTTGACTGACCAACAAGAGCAGGCTGTGGTCAATTTGGTTCGGGCCAGATATGATATTCGCCTTACAGACATTCGCCAGCATATCTTGGACAATGAAGACATGTTTAACAATGTGGAATCCATAAGTTTGCCGACTATTGCACGCATGCTGAAAAGGCACCAGGTGTCTTTAAAACAACTATACCGTGTGCCTTTTGAAAGAAATGCAGACAGAGTGAAGCAAATGAGGACTGAGTATGTTCAGGTATGTTCAGTTTCAAGATGGCTGTTGTAATAAAATTCCCTAATAATTCTACATTGTACAGTAATCAGTAAATCTCTTTCCAAAATGTATTTTTAGAGGGTGATGGAGCTGGATGCTGATGACAACCATCACAAATTCATATATTTGGATGAGGCAGGCTTTAACCTGGCCAAGACTAGGAGGAGAGGTCGGAATTTCATTGGCCAGCGGGCAACCATCCAAGTACCTGGACAACGTGGGGCCAACATTACAATGTGTGCGGCTATATCAGAAGATGGTGTGGTGGGACGCAGACCTCATATTGGGTCATATAATGCAGCTCTCCTTGTAACCTTCCTTGATGAGCTCGATCAGGTCTGTAGAGCTGATGGCGTGACCTATGTCATTGTGTGGGATAATGTCAGATTCCACCATGCTCATATGGTGCAAGCATGGTTTCAGGCCCATGCACAATTTACCACCCTGTATTTACCCCCATACTCTCCTTTCCTTAACCCGATTGAGGAATTTTTCTCCACATGGAGATGGAAGGTTTATGATAGGCGCCCTCATGAACAAGTCACTCTTCTCCAGGCGATGGATGACGCATGCAATGACATCACGGCAGACCAGTGTCAGGCCTGGATTCGCCATGCCCGAAGTTTTTTCCAAGATGTTTGGCTAATGAAAACATCCATTGTGATATAGATGAGAACCTGTGGCCAAATCCACAAGACAGAGTTGTTGAAAATGTAGAAGTACAGTAATCACTCCTATGTTTTGATTTTTACAGTACAAGCAAGCAAGTTGAGGAACACTGCATTTGATGTTTTACAGTATTGTATTGTTTTTCATCAATATATTTCAGATTTTGTTCAATGATCTAAATTAACGTTTCATTGGTATTTCACAATAAATTGGTTTTTTGAACTAATGATTGTGCAAGTGCAATATTTCTTTAAAGATATGAACGCACAATGCAATGTTTTGAACATTGGACAGCCTGTGTTACAAGTGACGATCGTTTTGAGTTTTGTGTCTAGAGTTTTGAAAAATGACGTCAAGGTTCTGAAATTAGTGCCAAAGTGATTGTAAAAAACTGTAATAAAGAATAGGCAAATATGAATAATCACGTTTTACTTTTCACTGGCTGTCCCTCAGGTTGTGGCAGGAGGCCACGAATTTGGCTGCCAAAACAGAGCATTTTGGTTTTACACCAAGTATTTATTTAGGTTTACACATTTTTTGTATTGTTTTATAACTGTCACGGATTCTGCCGAGGCTGCTCGTCCTCCTTGCTCGGGCAGGCTTCGGCGTTCGTCGTCCCCGGAGTACTAGCTACTGCCGATCGATGTTTTCGGTGTTTGTCTTGTGTTGTCTAGTTTATACACCTGTTGCTTATTTTGTGTTGATTGTGTAACATATAAGTTCCTTGTTTTACGTTTGGCCTTTGTGTGTTATTGTCATTTTGTCTCGTTGATGTTCGGCATATCTATTTCGCCGTTTTACGCACAGAGTGTTTTTCTCCTCCAGTGTTGTGGAGACTTTTGTTTGTGCGTTTTGCATTAAGTAAAGTAGTCATCCTGATTCTCTGTGTCCTGCGCCTGACTTCACTGCCGCGTACACATCACCCCTTTGACAGAATAACACACCACCATGGAGTCAGCAGGACCAGCGGTGGTAACGGAGTCTCTGGAGGATCGTGTCAGCAGCCAGGACGCCATGATCCGTAGACTTGGCACCGCCATGCAGGATGTGATGGACACGCTGAGCCGATGGGAAAGAGGAGGCTTGCCCACACCTCCTCCTACAATACCACCACCATCGGCCAGACCCATCGTTCCATCTCCGGAGTCCAGTGGGATTCGGCTCTCGCTCCCGAGGGCATATGATGGCACCGCAGCCTGGTGTCAGGGTTTCCTACTTCAAGTAGAACTCTACCTGGCAACCATTCACCCGGCACCCTCGGGATACGAGAGCGTTTCCGCCCTCATCTCCTGTCTATCCGGCAAGGCATTGGAGTGGGCCAATGCAGAATGGAGGGGAATAGACGCCGCCACCATCAGCTATGCGGAGATCTCCCGCCGCTTCAGGGCGGTTTTCGATCATCCCCCAGAGGGGAAAGCGGCGGGGGAGCGTCTGTTCCACCTCCGACAGGGGAAGAGGAGCGCGCAAGAGTTCGCCCTGGATTTCCGGACTCTGGCGGCCAATGCGGGATGGAATGAGAGGGCCCTCATCGACCACTATCGGTGCAGCCTACGAGAGGACGTTCGCCGAGAGTTGGCCTGCAGGGACACCAACCTAAGCTTCGATCAGTTGGTGGACATGTCGATCCGTCTGGATACCCTGCTGGCTACCCGCGGACGTCCGTAGTTGGGGCCGTCCATTCCATCCCCCAGCACCTCCGAGCCGAGCCCTATGGAGCTCGGGGGTGCTGGTGCTAGAGAGAGGAGGAGAGAGACCCGGAGAGAGGCCGTCCCCTGCACCAACTGTGGCCGTAGAGGACACACTGTGGCTCGGTCACGCACTGATGAGTCATTTCAGGTGAGTAGGCGCCCAACTCACCCAGAGCTCTCTGTTGTCCACTTGTGTATTCAAGTTGAATTTCCCCAGGTTTCATCTCATTCCCAGCATAAGGCGCTAGTCGATTCAGGCGCAGCTGGGAATTTTATTGATCGTAATTTCTGTGTTAAGTTAGGGATTCCCCTCCTACCAGTAGATGTGCCTTTCCCTATCCATGCCCTAGACAGCTGTCCTTTGGGGTCAGGTTTAATTAGGGAGGTCACGGCGCCACTAAAGATAAAGACGCAGGGGGGTCATGAGGAAATCATACAGTTGTATCTGATCGACTCTCCTGCGTTTCCCGTGGTGCTGGGGCTTCCTTGGTTAATCTCTCATGACCCCACCATTTCGTGGCAACAGAGGGTTCTCAGGGAGTGGTCTGATCAGTGTGTCGGGCAGTGTATAGGTGTTTCCGTAGGGGCGACCACGGTGGAAAGTCCGAACCAAATGCCCGCACTGCACATCCCTCCTGAGTATGATGATTTGGCACTCGTGTTCAGTAAGAAGAGGGCGACACAATTACCACCTCATAGACAGGGGGATTGTGCGATAGACCTCCAGGCAGGTGCTGCACTTCTGCGTAGTCATGTGTATCCTCTGTCTCAAGAGGAGACGGCGGCTATGGAGACATACATCGCCAAGTCTCTGGGACAGGGATACATACGGCCCTCCACTTCTCCTGCGTCCTCAAGTTTATTTTTTGTGAAGAAGAAGGATGGAGGTTTGCGCCTTTGTATTGATTACCGTAGTCTCAATCAGATCACTGTTAAATACAGTTATCCTCTCCCTCTGATTGCGAGTATGACGGAGTCATTACACGGAGCGCGCTTCTTCACAAAATTGGATCTCAGGAGCGCCTACAACCTGGTGCGCATTAGGGAGGGAGATGAATGGAAAACATCATTTAGTACCACCTCGGGTCACTATGAGTATCTCGTCATGCCATACGGGTTAATGAATGCTCCTTCAGTCTTCCAATCATTTGTGGACGAGATTTTGCGGGATTTGCATGGGCAGGGTGTAGTGGTGTATATTGACGACATTCTAGTATACTCTGCTACACGAGCCGAGTATACTAGAATGTCGTCAATATACACCACTACACCCTGCCCATGCAAATCCCGGAAAATCTCGTCCACAAATGATTGGAAGACTGAAGGAGCATTCATTAACCCGTATGGCATGACGAGATACTCATAGTGACCCGAGGTGGTACTAAATGATGTTTTCCATTCATCTCCCTCCCTAATGCGCACCAGGTTGTAGGCGCTCCTGAGATCCAATTTTGTGAAGAAGCGCGCTCCGTGTAATGACTCCGGTGCGTCATGGCCCTGGTGCGTCGAGTGTTGGGTAGGCTGTTGGAGCATGACTTGTATGTGAAGGCGGAGAAATGCCTGTTTTTCCAGGAGTCCATCTCCTTCCTGGGCCATCGGTTGTCCGCGTCAGGGGTGGAGATGGAGATTGACCGCGTTTCAGCCGTGCGTAATTGGCAGACTCCTACCACGGTTAAGGAGGTGCAGCGGTTTTGGGGTTTTGCCAATTACTACCGGAGGTTTATCCGGGGTTTTGGACAGGTAGCAGCTCCCATCACCTCCCTGCTAAAGGGGGGCCCGGTGCGTTTGCAGTGGTCGGCTGAGGCGGACAGGGCGTTTAGACAACTGAAGGACCTGTTCACCTCGGTTCCGGTGCTGGCACATCCGGACCCCTCTTTGGCGTTCCAAGTGGAGGTGGACGCGTCAGAGGCGGGTATTGGGGCTGTACTGTCTCAACGCTCGGGCACGCCTCCTAAACTCCGGCCCTGTGCTTTTTACTCTAAGGAGCTCAGCCCGGCGGAACGTAATTACGACGTGGGGGACAGGGAGCTGCTAGCTGTGGTCCAAGCCCTAAAGGTGTGGAGGCATTGGCTTGAGGGGGCTCAACACCCTTTTCTCATTCTGACTGATCATCGTAACCTGGAGTACATCCGGGCAGCTAGGAGACTGAACTCTTGTCAGGCTAGGTGGGCCATGTTTCTGGCCCAGTTTGTCTTTAAGCTCACCTATATACCAGGGTCACAGAACGTTAAGGCAGACGCCCTGTCCCGGCGGTATGACACAGAGGAGAGGTCCATTGAGCCCACTCCCATACTTCCGGAGTCTTGTCTGGTGGCACCGGTAGTGTGGGAGGTCGATGCGGAGATCGAGCGGGCATTACGTACCGACCCTACTCCTCCAGAGTGTCCGGAGGGGCGGAAGTACGTGGCGCTCGAGATTCGTGATCGACTAATTTATTGGGCTCACACGTCACCCTCCTCTGGACATCCTGGTATTGGCCGGACAGTGCACTGCCTTAGTGAAAAGTACTGGTGGCCAACATTGGCAAAGGACGTGAGGGTTTATGTCTCCTCCTGCTCGGTGTGCGCTCAGTGTGAGGCGCCTAGACACCTGCCCAGGGGGAAGTTACAACCCCTACCCGTTCCACAACGGCCGTGGTCTCACCTATCGGTAGACTTTGTCACGGACCTTCCCCCCTCCCAGGGGAATACCACTATTTTGGTCGTTGTGGATCGGTTTTCTAAGGCCTGTCGTCTCATTCCAATGCCGGGTCTCCCTACTGCCCTACAAACTGCTGAGGCCCTGTTTACTCACGTCTTCCGGCACTACGGGGTACCTGAGGATATAGTGTCTGATCGGGGTCCCCAGTTCACCTCTAGAGTCTGGAGGGCGTTTATGGAACGCTTGGGGGTCTCGGTTATCCTTACCTCGGGTTTCCACCCTGAGAGTAATGGGCAAGTGGAGAGAGTAAACCAGGATGTGGGTAGGTTTCTGAGGTCTTATTGCCAGGACCGGCAGGAGGAGTGGTCGGGGTACATCCCCTGGGCAGAGATTGCCCAGAACTCCCTTCGCCACTCCTCTACGAATCTGACTCCTTTTCAGTGTGTGTTGGGGTATCAGCCGGTTCTGGCACCCTGGCATCAGAGCCAGATCGAGGCTCCTGCGGTGGATGAATGGTTTCGGCGCTCGGAGGAAACATGGAACGCTGCGCATGTCCATCTGCAGCGGGCTATCCGTAGGCATAAGGCGAGCGCCGATCGCCATCGCAGTGAGGGTCCAGTGTATGCACCTGGAGATCGAGTCTGGCTCTCGACTCGAAACCTGCCCCTTCGCCTGCCCTGCCGGAAGCTGGGTCGGCGGTTTGTGGGGCCATTTAAAGTCCTGAGGAGATTGAACGAGGTATGTTACAGGTTACAACTGCCAAATGATTATCGCATTAACCCCTCGTTCCATGTGTCTCTCCTCAGGCCGGTGGTAGCTGGTCCACTCCAGGACAATGAGATACGGGAGGCTCCTCCGCCCCCACTGGACATCGAGGGGGCTCCGGCGTACTCAGTCCGGTCCATCGTGGATTCAAGACGTCGGATGGGGGGTCTGCAGTATCTCGTGGAGTGGGAGGGGTGCGGTCCGGAGGAACGGTGCTGGGTGCCTAGGAGGGACATCTTAGATCCCTCCCTCCTGACGGAGTTCCACCGGAGTCATCCCACTCGCCCTGCTCCGCGTCCTCCTGGCCGTCCCCGAGGCCGGGGTCGGCGCACGGCTGGAGCCGCCCGTCAAGGGGGGGGGGTACTGTCACGGATTCTGCCGAGGCTGCTCCTCCTCCTTCCTCGGGCAGGCTTCGGCGTTCGCCGTCCCCGGAGTACTAGCTACTGCCGATTGATGTTTTCGGTGTTTGTCTTGTGTTGTCTAGTTTATACACTTGTTGCTTATTTTGTGTTGATTGTGTAACATATAAGTTCCTTGTTTTACGTTTGGCCTTTGTGTGTTATTGTCATTTTGTCTCGTTGATGTTCGGCATATCTATTTCGCCGTTTTACGCACAGAGTGTTTTTCTCCTCCAGTGTTGTGGAGACATTTGTTTGTGCGTTTTGCATTAAGTAAAGTAGTCATCCTGATTCTCTGTGTCCTGCGCCTGACTTCACTGCCGCGTACACATCACCCCTTTGACAATAACTTTGGGTAAGAATGTATTTCTTACGTCAGAATACAGTAGAAGGAGGCAATTTTCTTCTACTACTTCTATGAGTTGGTAAACAAACTAAAACTGCCACCTTAAGTGTGTTGTTTGAACAGGTATAACCTAATGTAGCAGGCGTAAAATAAATGCCTGAGCAGCGTTTCTTTCTTTTCTTCTTCAGAAAACTGTAGGGGGAGGTTCTCTTATGCACTGTTCAACCAATCCAATAAATGTGGAGGAGGAGTTAAGATGGAGTATTGCCTTGTTAGCATCCAAAAGTGGAAGTTATGTCATAGGATCTCTTTCCATTCCCCCTGAAAACCGGATGCATCTGGTTGTCTCCGACCTGCTGAGGGGAGAAAAGGTATAAAGGCCAAGGTTGGCGATTTACTGCCACCTGCAGTAAATGGAATGTTTGCTCTCAAGTATAATTAATTGGCTGATCCCTCCTAATGACCTGGATGGAATTATGTGATCCTTCCTTAACCCATAGAAAGTCCCACCCAGTTGAGTACTTCAAAATGGTGAAAGCCCTCAATGGCGCTGCCCATGCTAAAACATACTTTTGGGCACTAGAGTCCTCTATACATCTCTATGTAACTGACACAGAAATAGCCATATATGGCTATTCTTACTCTACAGTCCTGTGAATTGAGTAGGAAAAACTGACCTATAGGTTCCTCATAGTGGAGATAGTGGAGTCAGATTGACTAACACACAGGAAGGAACTGTCGTTTCTGCACAGTTGTTGGAAATGAGATAAATTACATCTCAAATTAAGTGAGATTGTTAGATGCTCTAAAACTGTGTGTGTATAAAGGGGCTTTCCTCTGTAACTGTGTGTGTGTGCGTGCGTGAGCACACGTGTGTGTAGCAGTATGAGTATACTCTGAGTGTACAGAACATTAGGAACACCTTCCTAATATTGGGTTGCACCCCTTTTTGCCCTCAGAACAGCCTCAATTCACCTGGGCATGGACTCTACAAGGTGTCGAAAGCATTCCACAGGGATGCTGGCCCATGTTGACTTCAATGTTTCCTACAGTTGTGTCAATTTGGCTGGATGTCCTTTGGGTGGTGGACCATTCTTGATACACACGGGAAACTGTTGAGCGTGAAAAACCCAGCAGCGTTACAGTTTTTGACACACTCAAACCGGTGCGCCTGGCACCTACTACCATACCCCATTCAAAGGCACTTAAATCTTTTGTCTTGCCCATTCACCCTCTGAATGGCACACAAACACAATCCATGTCTCAATTGTCTCATGGCTTAGAAATCCTTCTTTAACCCGTCTCCTCCCCTTCACCTACACTGATTAAAGTGGATTTAACAGGTGACATCAATAAGGGATCATAGCTTTCACCTGGATTCACCTGGTCAATCTATGTCATGGAAAGAGCAGGTGTTCCTAATCTTTTGTACACTCAGTGTATGGATCTATTATTATAATGGTAAGTCCTATGAATAACCCAGTGTTCAGTCTAATATGGTTATTATTAATAGTTGGAGTGGGCGGGAGCTGGGACTGGAAGGGGTGAGTAACTGAGATTCCCGTTCTCTGTACCTCCACCCCTCTCTCTGCCTAGCAACCTAATAAGAACTCCCTAAACATATTGAGTCAAACACGATAGACAGATCCAATAATGAAATCAAATGTAATATTTTACTTAAACTGATCAGAACCTTTCAGACAGAGACAAGCTTTATTTTACTGTTCTCTATTCACCTGATATGTACTCAGCAATTACATGGTAATGGAATCGTGTAATTTCCTGATAGTTCCCTAATAATGACTATTTTACGTTCGCCAACAGCCTATGCTACTTATAGGAGCCAAGGGTTTAAGTCAAATAATTACTATTTTGTTTCTTTGGGAACTATATGTAACATTTCTACCTTCAAATAGCTGAGCAGGAAGAATGCATTGGATTTATCCCAGACACCTGGTTTAGTGGTTTTAACTGAGTGGGGGCCATAGTTTGTGTTTGTGACCGACTGGGTGCCACAAGACTGTGCTATATGCCAAAGAATTGGCTAAGAGAGTGAACGCACGTCTTCAGGTCTCAGGCAAGGTTACACATCACACAAGGGTCCTACACTGAACCACCTCTGATAGATATTATAGACTGAAATAGGACAGGACAGTGCATCTTTGAGCTGCATGGTTCCGAGAAGCCGAGGCAACAGTGACTTACTTGAAAAGATTACTACACTGCTTGTCTTTCTAGAAAAAGCATTGTCATTGAAGAACAGAGTCATAGTTATCCTGAAGATCGTCCTTACCTCACCTCCCCAACCTGCCTCATCAGATAAAACTGTGTGTGTGTGTGTGACTTGCTAGGTAAGCTTACTTGATCACTTGACTAAAAAAAGCATTGTCATATAAGAACATAGTTCTCCTGAAGAGTGTAGACCCTCCTCACCTCCCCAACATACAGACGTGAAGCAATAATCATCATTATAGATTATCCAGCTCGGCCATCTGATAACACTGTGCAACCGTGTGAACGTGTGTGTGCCTGTCTGTGCGTGCGAGTGTGAGTGCCCGTGTGTGTGTGTGTGTCATCGACTCGGAGTGACAGTGTGTTTCCAAATTTGTAAGAAACACATTTAATTTAGTTCCTGTTTTCTAATGCCTTATAAGAGGACCCTATCTCCCTGTCTCTACATCAGAACAAGAAGACAGCAAGAGCAGGTTTTAGCAGCTAGTCTTAGCGATATAGCAAACGTTTGAAGATGTGTGTGTTTTTTTCTGTTAGCCGTGTGCTGTGTCTACTGACGCTGACCATGGTCATCCTCTCCTGTACATTGGAAGGTAAGTGTGGGTGTGGTTGTATGTTTTTGGTTGTGTGTGTGTGTATTTATGGTATATAGCGTCAGTGTGTGTATTGGTGTGTTAGTGTGTAGTTGTGGTATTTTGGAAGTGTATTGCTGTGCGTGTGAGTATGGTGTGTGTTGCATTCCGGATTTTGTGTGTATGTTACAGTTATGTTGCAGTGTGTGTTGCTAGTGTGTACTGCATGTCTAAAGTTTGTGTGTGTGCTGATAGTGTCAAGTACTGCATATTTAAAGTGTGTGTGTTTTGCAGTGCGTTCCCAGGGAATGAGGCCTCTAAATTGCTGTCTGAAGACATCCTATAAACGTCCAGCAGAACCAATCACACAGTGTCTTATTCAGATACCTCGTGGGAAATGTAACCTCAATGCATACATGTAAGAACACACACACACACACACACACACACACACACACAGACAGACAGATACAGAGGAGCAGAGGAGCAGGCAAATACTCACATTTACCAAGTTTATACGTTAGACCATGGGTAGGCAGCTAGATTCAGCCGTTAGACCATGGGTAGGCAGCTAGATTCAGCCGTTAGACCATGGGTAGGCAGCTAGATTCAGCCGTTAGACATTTTACATTTACATTTACATCATTTAGCAGACGCTCTTATCCAGAGAGATTTACAAATTGGTGCATTCAACTTATGATAGCAAGTGGGACAACCACTTTTTTTCTTCTTTTTTTTAATGGGGGGGGGGTAGAAGGATTACTTTATACTATTCCAGGTATTCCTTAAAGAGGTAGGGTTTCAAGTGTCTCTTTAGAGTGGTAGAAAGTGGCTTTAGCAGCGGAAACAGAGGAAGAGAATGTAGAGAGGAGGGAGTGAAAAGATGACAGGTCCGCAGGGAGTCTAGTTTTCCTCAATTTCCGTTCGGCTGGCCGGAGCCCTCTCCTGTGAGCTCGCAATGAGTCGTCAAGCCACGGAGCAGGAGGGGAGGACCGAGCCGGCCGGGAGGATAGGGGACATAGAGAGTCAAAAGATGCAGAAAGGGAGGAGAGGAGGGTTGAGGATTTAGCAGAGGGAAGAAATGATAGGATGGAAGAGGAGAGAGTAGCGGCAGAGAGAGAGCGAAGGTTGCGACGGCACATTACCATCTGAGTAGGGGCAGAGTGAGTAGTGTTGGAGGAGAGCGAGTCGGAAAAGGATACAAAGTAGTGGTCGGAGACTTGGAGGGGAGTTGCAGTGAGATTAGTAGAAGAACAGCATCTAGTAAAGATGAGGTCAAGCGTATTGCCTGCCTTGTGAGTAGGGGGGGACGGTGAGAGGGTGAGGTCAAAAGAGGAAAGGAGTGGAAAGAAGGAGGCAGAGAGAAATGAGTCAAAGGCAGACGTAGGGAGGTTAATGTCACCCAGAACTTTGAGGGGTGAGCCATCCTCAGGAAAGGAACTTATCAAGGCGTCAAGCTCATTGATGAACTCTCCAAGGGAACCTGGAGGGCGATAAATGACAAGCATGTTAAGCTTGAATGGGCTAGTGACTGTGACAGCATGGAATTCAAATGAGGAGATAGACAGATGGGTCAGGGGAAAAAGAGAGAATATCCACTTTGGAGAGATGAGGATTCCTGTGCCACCGCCGCGCTGACCAGATGCTCCCGGGGTATGCGAGAACACATGGTTAGACGAGGAAAGAGCAGTAGGAGTAGCATTGTTTTCTGTGGTAATCCATGTTTCCGTCAGCGCCAAGATGACGAGGGACTGGAGGGTAGCATAGGCTGAGATGAACTCTGCCTTGTTGGCCGCAGAACGGCAGTTCCAGAGGCTGCCAGAGACCTGGAACTCCACGTGTGTCGTGCGCGCAGGGACCACCAGATTAGAGTGGCAACAGCCACGTGGTGTGAAGTGTTTGTATGGCCTGTGCAGAGAGGAGAGAACAGGGATAGACAGACACATAGTTGACAGGCTACAGAGAAAGGCTACAATAATGCAAAGGAGATCGGAATGAAATGAACTAAACATCTGAGAAAGCGAGAGAGCGGGGCCTCCCTCACTTACGTTTCACTGAAACACTCAAATATAACTCTCCCAACTTCCACTTTAGAAATTATAATTGTTGTAAACTACAGCGGTTCAATGTTTCTAGGAATAGACTCTAACTTAGTTTATTCAGCTAGCTAACTTGGTACACCAAATCATATGATGCCAAAGCCAACTAGCATGCCAGCCTCCAATAACACGGTTTAGCACCAATACTCAGTTACAACAAACCACCAGTGTGTTAACACGCCAAGCAGATCATTCGTGTCCGTGTGTAACGTTGTGTAAAGTTTTGGGGTAGTTTTGACAGTTTGAGTGAGTACGTCGTCTACTTATTCAGCCAGTTAGTTAGCTAGAATAGTTAGCATACTAGCTAGCCATTGCTCTCTGCCAACGAACTAACCCCTCCTCCCACGGCACGAACACACAGAGAGCCAAGCTAACGTTAGCTAGTCACCCATGTCCCGAATTCCCTTGAACGACTCTGGTTACCAGTATGTAAAAAGCAAAACAAAAATAAATGTAGGTTATTGCTTACCCTTAGTAGCTACTGTTAGCCAGTTAAGTGCAAAGGTAGCCACTGAATCGATTCAGCCAGTTCGCGTCTGTCCCAACGGAGAGAAAGTGTCTCCAAATATTAACGCTAGGTATTAACCGTGGGTAGGCAGACCATGGGTAGGCAGCTAGATTCAGCCGTTAGACCATGGGTAGGCAGCTAGATTCAGCCGTTAGACCATGGGTAGGCTGCTAGATTCAGCCGTTAGACCATGGATAGGCAGCTAGATTCAGCCGTTAGACCATGGGTAGGTAGCTAGATACAGCCGTTAGACCATGGGTAGGTAGCTAGATTCAGCCGTTAGACCATGGGTAGGTAGCTAGATTCAGCTGCTAGACCATGGGTAGGTAGCTAGATTCAGCTGCTAGACCATGGGTAGGTAGCTAGATTCAGCCGCCGGTCGATTTTTATCTGAGGGTTGGTCGGGGGGCCGGAATGTAATTATATAATTTCTACACTGGAAATTGAAGAGATTGTATTTCATACCTTTATTACATCTCTGTCTCTGTCTCTGTCTCTGTCTCTGTCTCTGTCTCTGTCTCTGTCTCTGTCTCTGTCTCTGTCTCTGTCTCTGTCTTGTGGATCTCTGTAATCTGAGGGAAATATGTGTTTTAAAGGCATTTTTATTTATTTATTTCCTCTGTCCTTTTTTAAATGCTGTGATAATAACATAACTTTGTTTGTATAAAACCTTTCATTCTCAAAGTGCTTTGTTCTCTCTCTCTCTGTCTGTCTGTCTGTCTGTCTGTCTGTCTGTCTGTCTGTCTGTGTGTCTGTGTGTGTCTTTCTTTCTTTCTTTCTTTCTTTCTTTCTTTCTTTCTTTCTTTCTTTCTTTCTTTCTTTCTTTCTTTCTTTCTTTCTTTCTTTCTTTCTTTCTTTCTTTCTTTCTTTCTTTCTTTCTTTCTTTCTTTCTGTACTTCTGCAGTTTCACCAGTGGGGAGCAGTGGAAGTGCATCAACCCAAATGCCAGATGGCTCCTTGCTGATCTAGCATCACTGAAACAGGTTGGTCAACCAACCACTACACACTACACCATGAATCCTAAACCCTACAACCTTCAGAACAAACTAGCTCAATCCTAAATTATCCTCTCTCTCCACAAACACAGAGAGGAATACAGTGTGACCCACTCATAACCATCAGACCATGATCCTAGACCATCAGCAGCAGCAGCAGGTTCAGCAGCCTCTCTCAACCAGGAACTACAAAACTAAGATAATAAGAAGACAGTGAAGATGAAGATGATGATTTAAGAGTATTTCAAGCTCTCTTTATCAGATTATTTATTTATTTATTTATTTCAACCTCATCCAGGCATTAATTTATTGTACTCAATTCATTAAGGTGTTTTAAAGGCATTTTTATTTTTTTATTTCCTCTGTCCTTTTTTTAATGCTGTGATAATAACATAACTTTGTTTGTATAAAACCTTTCATTCTCAAAGTGCTTTATAATTATACAAAATCAGAGAATGGGAGACCTATCTGAGTATCTCCATAATAACTAGATCCTGTAATGGCTGCATAAAGGTTAAAGGTTGTGACACTCCATCGTCTCACTGGGCTGTGGTCGTGGTGATGACACTGCCCATCTGTTCTACCAAGGAAGCCATTCCCTCAGCCCCTGGCCCTATCCTCTTCCACTAGCCACTACTCCTTGTCCTTAACCACTACTGCTAGCTACCCCCTAAACTCACAGCTGTAGTTGTTTCAGTGAACCTGTATTTATTTGGCCAACAGATAAACAAATAAAGTTATATTGACCAAAATTGTCATAATCATAATTGCATATTCTGAACTATTCTTCCCATGTCAGTCAGTCAGTCAGTCAGACATATGACCTAGTCTTCCTCTGGCCCCTCTCCTTTCCTCTCAGTGTGACTGTGACACGGCTAACATGGAAAGTACTGGAATGAGTAATAAAAGCATGACAACCGGACACTCACTGTGTGTGTTTGTGTGTGTTAGACATTGTATCCTTCCTCTTTCCCAGGGTGAAAGAGAGCCAGCAGGAAGGAAGCCAGGATTATTCTCATCCTGACCACAAACTATTAATGACCAAGTCTGCGATGGTCACCATCAGATTTACAATAAATGTGCATGGCATGATAAAAAAAACCTGTAAGTTGTTAAGTGATGTATTTTTATGTTTCTCTCTCTCTCTCTCTCTCTCTCTCTCTCTCTCTCTCTCTCTCTCTCTCTCTCTCTCTCTCTCTCTCTCTCTCTCTCCCCCCCCCTCTCTGTCTCTTTGGTTAGTGGTTAACATTCAGTAAACACTCTATAGAACACGGAGGTGTTAATTTCTCATCTGCATGGTTATGCAACACACACACATTCATGATTGCACACTGTAGTATTTCACCCAATAGATATGGGAGTTTATCAGAGTTGGATTTGTTTTCTAATTCTTTGTGGGTCTGTGTAATCTGAGGGAAATATGTGTCTCTAATATGGTCATACATTTGGCAGGGGGTTAAGAAGTGCAGCTCAGTTTCCACCTCATTTTGTGGGCAGTGTGCACATAGCCTGTCTTATCTTGAGAGCCAGCTCTGCCTACGGCGACCTTTCTCAATAGCAAGGTTATGCTCACTGAGTCTGTACATAGTCAAAGCTTTCCTTAATTTTGGGTCAGTCACAGTGGTCAGATATTCTGCCTCTGTGTACTCTCTGTTTAGTGCCAAATAGCATTCTAGTTTGCTCTGTTTTTTTGTTAATTCTTTCCAATGTGTCAAGTAATTATCATTTTGTTTACTCATGATTTGTTTGGGTCTAATTGTGTTGCTGTCCTGGGGCTCTGTTGGGTCTGTTTGTGTTTGTGAACAGAGCCCTAGGACCAGATTGCTTAGGGGACTCTTCTCTAGGTTAATCTCTCTGTAGGTGATGGCTTTGTTATGGAAGGTTTGGGAATCGCTTCCTTTTAGGTGGTTGTAGAATTTAACGGCTCTTTTCTGGATTTTGATAATTAGTGGGTATCGGTCTAATTCTGCTCTGCATGCATTATTTGGTGTTTTACGTTGTACACTGAGGATATTTTTGCAGAATTCTGCATGCAGAGTCTCAATTTGGTGTTTGTCCCATTCTGTGAGTTGTTGGTTGCTGAGCGGACCCCAGACATCACAACCATGAAGGGCAATGGGTTCTATAACTGATTCAATTATTTTTTGCCAGATCCTAATTGGTATGTCAAATGTTATGTTCCTTTTGATGGCATAGAAGGCCCTTCTTGCCTTGTCTCTCAGATCGTTCACAGCTTTGTGGAAGTTACCTGTGGCGCTGATGTTTAGGCCGAGGTATGTATAGTTTTTTGTGTGCACTAGGGCAACGGTGTCTAGATGGAATTTGTATTTGTGGTCCTGGCAACTGGACCTTTTTTGGAACACCATTATTTTTGTCTTACTGAGATTTACTGTCAAGGCCCAGGTCTGACAGAATCTGTGCAGAAGATCTAGGTGCTGCTGTAGGCCCTCCTTGGTTGGCGACAGAAGCACCAGATCATCAGCAAACAGTAAACATTTGACTTCAGATTCTAGTAGGGTGAGGCCGGGTGCTGCAGACTGTTCTAGTGCCCTTGCCAATCAATTGATATATATGTTGAAGACGGTGGGGCTTAAGCTGCAGCCCTGTGGAAAGAAATGTGTGTGATTTTTGCCAATTTTAACCGCACACTTGTTATTTGTGTAGATGGATTTTATAATGTCACATGTTTTTCCCCCAACACCACTTTCCATTAATTTGTATAGCAGACCCTCTCTCTCTCCACCTCTCTCTCCTTCTCTCTCTCTCTCTCTCTCTCTCTCTCTCTCTCTCTTGCTCTCCTTCTCTCGCTCCTTCTCTCTCTCTCTCACTCCTCCTACTCCTCTCTCTCTTGCTCTCTCGCTCTCTCTCCTCTCTCCTTCTCTCTCCCTCTTTCCTCTCTCTCTCTCTCTCTCTCTCTCTATCTCTCTCTCCTCTCAATTTCTCTCTCTCTCTCTCTCCCTCTCTCTCTCTCCCTCCCCCTCTCTGTCTCTTTGGTTACTGGTTACTGGTTAACATTCAGTAAACACTCTGTAGGACACAGAGGTGTTAATTTCTCTTCTGCATGGTTACACAACACACACTCACTCAATCACTTACTTACTCACTCACACTCTCTCTCTCTCTTCTTCTCTCTCTGTCTCTCTCTCTCAATTCAATTCAATTCAAGGGGCTTTGTTGGCATGGGAAACATATATTTACATTGCCAAAGCAAGTGAAATGGATAAACAAAAGTGAAATGAACAATAAAAAGTGAACAGTAAATTTGACACTCACACAAGTTCCAAAATAATAGAGACATTTCAAATGTCATATTATGTCTATTTACGGTGTTGTAACGATGTGCAAATAGTTAAAGTACAAAATATAAAATAAATAAACATAAATAAGGCTTGTATTTACAGTGGTGTTTGTTCTTCACTGGATGCCTTTTTCTTATGGCAACAGGTCACAAATCTTGCTGCTGTGATTGCACACTGTAGTATTTCACCCAATAGGTATGGGAGTTTATCAGAATTGGATTTGTTTTCTAATTCTTTGTGGGTCTGTGTAATCTGAGGGAAATATGTGTCTCTAATATGGTCATACATTTGCAGGGGGTTAAGAAGTGCAGCTCAGTTTCCACCTCATTTTGTGGGCAGTGTGCACATAGCCTGTCTTCTCTTGAGAGCCAGGTCTGCCTACGGCGACCTTTCTCAATAGCAAGGCCATGCTCACTGAGTCTGTACATAGTCAAAGCTTTCCTTAATTTTGGGTCAGTCACAGTGGTCAGATATTCTGCCTCTGTGTACTCTCTGTTTAGGGCCAAATAGCATTCTAGTTTGCTCTGTTTTTTTGTTAATTCTTTCCAATGTGTCAAGTAATTATCATTTTGTTTTCTCATGATTTGTTTGGGTCTAATTGTGTTGCTGTCCTGGGGCTCTGTTGGGTCTGTTTGTGTTTGTGAACAGAGCCCCAGGACCAGCTTGCTTAGGGGACTCTTCTCTAGGTTAATCTCTCTGTAGGTGATGGCTTTGTTATGGAAGGTTTGGGAATCGCTTCCTTTTAGGTGGTTGTAGAATTTAACGGCTCTTTTCTGGATTTTGATAATTAGCGGGTATCGGTCTAATTCTGCTCTGCATGCATTATTTGGTGTTTTACGTTGTACACTGAGGATATTTTTGCAGAATTCTGCATGCAGAGTCTCAATTTGGTGTTTGTCCCATTCTGTGAGTTGTTGGTTGCTGAGCGGACCCCAGACATCACAACCATGAAGGGCAATGGGTTCTATAACTGATTCAATTATTTTTTGCCAGATCCTAATTGGTATGTCAAATGTTATGTTCCTTTTGATGGCATAGAAGGCCCTTCTTGCCTTGTCTCTCATATCGTTCACAGGGGGCCAGTATGAAAAATGTATGCACTCACTAAACTGTAAGTCGCATCTGGATAAGAGCGTCTGCTAAATGACTCAAATGTAATTCAAATAAAAAAAAGTTACCTGTGGCGCTGATGTTTAGGCCGAGGTATGTATAGTTTTTTGTGTGCACTAGGGCAACGGTGTCTAGATGGAATTTGTTTTTGTGGTCCTGGCAACTGGACCTTTTTTGGAACACCATTATTTTTGTGATTCTGAGATTTACTGTCAGGGCCCAGGTCTGACAGAATCTGTGCAGAAGATCTAGGTGCTGCTGTAGGCCCTCCTTGGTTGGCGACAGAAGCACCCGATCATCAGCAAACAGTAGACATTTGACTTCAGATTCTAGTAGGGTGAGGCCGGGTGCTGCAGACTGTTCTAGTACCCTTGCCATTTCGTTGATATATATGTTGAAGACGGTGGGGCTTAAGCTGCAGCCCTGTGGAAAGACGTGTGTGTTTTTTGCCAATTTTAACCGCACACTTGTTGTTTGTGTACAGGATTTTATAATGTCACATGTTTTTACCCCAAAACCACTTTCCATCAATTTGTATAGCGGACCCTCTCTCTCTCCACCTCTCTCTCCTTCTCTCTCTCTCTCTCTTTCTCTTGCTCTCTCTCTCACTCCTTCTCTCACTCTCGCTCCTTCTCTCTCTCTCTCACTTCTGCTCCTCCTCTCTCTCTCTCTCTCTTGCTCTCTCGCTCTCTTGCTCTCTCTCCTTCTCTCTCCCTCTTTGCTCTCTCTCTCTATCCCTCTCTCTCTCTCTCTCTCTCTCTCTCTCTCTCTCTCTCTCTCTCTCAGTGCATGCTGGGATTGTTTTGGAGTTTGAGAGGTCTTGTGGAGGGCTCTGTCCTTACTTATTTTCTTGAATCTTTCCTTGGTCTTTTCTTTCAATTTTTATTTTCTATAGTGGAGGGTTAATGCTGTCACGACTTCCTCCAAAGCTGCCTCCTCGTCACCGGCCTCCTAGCCACTGCCGCTCCTCATCTCATCATTCCATTTGTTTTGTCTTGTTTATTACACACACCTGTTCATATCCCCTCATCAGTACTTGTATAAGTGCTCCCTCTGCCCCCTTGTCTTTGTGTGTGATTGTTTATTGTGAGGAGAGTGAAGCTCGGTTGAGCTCCTTGTATTTTGTATTGCCGGGGTATTTCCCTGTGTTCCTTGTTGGTTCCAGTTCATCTGTTTTGCGCACTGGACTGTTTTGACGCATTACTGCGTAGCTCTGTATTCCAGAATAAACTCTGTTATTCTGTGATTTACCCTCCTGCGCCTGACTCCTTCAAATCAACCATTACAGAATCACACACCCGCCATGGAGTCAGCAGAAGAGGAGCACATGCCTGGAGTCGTGGCACGGGTCCGGGAGCATTAGACGATGCTAGCCAGCTTGGTAGAAGCGATGGATCTGTCGGGATCAGCTGAGCGACCGGATCCAGCCACCCACACCCCAGCACCCAGAGGGATCCATATATCCCGACCATGGGATTTCGACGGGACAGCTGCTCTCTGCCAGGGATTCCTCCTCCAACTGGAGCTATACTATTCTAACATCAGCCCGGCCCCATCGAAGCGGGAGAAGGTGTCCGCCCTCGTCTCCTGCCTCTCGGGGAAAGCCCTGGAGTGGGCCAACGCAGTCTGGAATGAAGGAGGAGCCACATTGGACAACTATGGGGAGTTCGCTCGCCTCTTTCGGGCTGTCTTCGATCACCCACCCGAGGGTAGAGATGCGGGCGAGCGGCTGGTCCACCTGAGGCATGGGACAAGGACCGCGCAGGAGTTCCGTACTCTAGCAGCTGGGTCCGGGTGAAATGAGCGGGCCCTCATCGACCACTTCCGTTGCCATCTACGGGAGGACGTCCGAAGGGAGCTAGCCTGCCAGGACAGCATGTTGTCCTTCACTCAACTGGTGGACATGGCCATCCGGTTGGGCAACCTGCTGGCGGCTAGAGGACGTTCTGGAGGGGGCCTGCCCATTCCACCCCTCCCCAACCCGGATCACGATCTGATGGAGCTGGGTGGAGCGGTGATCAGGGAGAGCGGAGGACGACAGCGCCAGTGTCGCTCTGGCGGCACGAGAGGACATTTCACTGCACGATGTCGTCAACATTCTTTTGGGTCTGGAGGCGGCAGGCAGGGCACTCTCGCGTCACCCCAGGTATCAAACACCCACACTCATTCAGAGCCCTCTGTTGTGCACTGTACCCTACCCATCCACTTTCCTGATTACATTGTAGTTCCCCAGTGTAAGGTGCTGGTCAATTCAGGAACAGCTGGGAACTTTATGGACAGGTCATTTTCACATAGTCTAGGCATTACATTGGTTCCCCTATCCATTCCACTCCCCATCAGAGCACTTGACAGTCGACCATTAGGGTCCGGGTTCATTAGGGAGGTTACAGCACCAGTCACTATGGTTACACACGAGACTCATCGAGAACAAGTCACTTTTTTTTATTATTGAATCTGCTGATTTCCCTGTTGTGTTAGGTATTCCCTGGTTAACACTACACAACCCCACTTTTTCATGGCCGCAGAGGGTTCTCACGGGTGGTTGCGAGAGTGCCAGGGTAGGTGTTTCCGTTGGTGCAACCACGGTGGAAAGTCCAGACAGTACCTCTACTGTGCGCATTCCCCCCGAATACCTCGATTTGGCGCACGCGTTTTCCAAAACGCAGGCGACCAAATTACCACCTCATCTGGCAGGGGATTTCGCGATAAACCTCCGGGTAGACGCTGTGTCGCACAGGAGTCATGTGTATCCCCTGTCACAGGCTGAAACGGAGGCTATGGAGACATGCGTCTCCGAGTCCCTGCGCCAGGGGTTTATACGTCCCACCACTTCGCCCGCCTCCTTGCGTTTCTTTTTTGTGAAGAAGAATGACGGAGGTCTGCGCCCTTGCATTGATTACCGATCACTGAACAAGGGGACGATACGATTTAATTATCCTCTACCCCTCATTCCATCTGTGATCGAGTCAATGCATGGGGTGCGCTTTTTTACAAAATTAGATCTCCGGAGTGCGTACAACCTGGTGCATGTCCGAGAGGAGGACGAGTGGAAGACAGCATTCAGCACAACCACGGGGCATTACGAATACCTGGTGATGCCTTATGGTTTGATAAATGCTCCATCCGTTTTCCAGTCCTTTGTGAACAAGGTGTTTCGGGACATGCTTGGTCGCGATGTAATGGTCTACATTGATGACATTCTGGTGTATTCCGCTACGCGCGCCGAGCATATGTCCCTGGTTCGGAAAGTGCTGGCCCGACTGTTGGAACATGACCTTTATGCCAACGCAGAAAAGTATGTTTTTCCAGAAGTCTGTCTCCTTCCTCGGATACCGCATTACCACCTCAGGTGTGGAGATGGAGGGAGATCGCATTTCAGCCGTGCTTAATTGGCAGACTCCAACCACGGTAAAGGAGGTGCAGCGCTTTCTTTGCTTTGCCAACTACTATCGGAGGTTTATCCGGGGATTTGGCAAGGTCGCAGCTCCCATCACATCTCTGTTGAAGGGTGGGTCGTCCCGGCTCCGCTGGTCTGCTGAGGCTGACAGGGCCTTCAGTGACTTGAGGGGTCTGTTCACCTCAGCCCCGGTACTGGCCCACCCCGATCCATCACTACCGTTCGTAGTGGAGGTGGATGCATCCGAGGAAGGGATAGGCACTGTCCTGTCCCAACACTCGGGCACGCCACCCAAGCTCCGCCCCTGTGCCTTCTTCTCCAAGAAGCTCAGCCCGGCAGAGCAGAACTACGACATTGGTGATCGGGAGCTGTTGGCTGTTGTCCGAGCCCTGACCGTGTGGAGGCACTGGCTTGAGGGGGTGAAACACCCTTCCCTCGTCTGGACGGACTACCGTAACCTGGAGTACATCCGGGTAGCGAGGAGGCTGAACCCTCGCCAGGTGGGCCCTATTCTTCACCCGGTTTGATTTTACACTATCAAACATCCTGGGTACGAAGAACGTGAATGCAGATGCACTGTCACGGCTGTACGACACAGAGGAGAAGCGCAGAGGCAACACCCCCATACTCCTGGCCTCCTGCATTGTGGCGCCGGTAGTATGGGCGATGGATGCGGATATAGAGCAGGCGTGCGTTACTCACAGAGCCATCTCCACCTCAGTGTCCAGCTGGGCTGCAGTACGTGCCTGCTGTTGTCCGTGACCGTCTGATCTATTGGGCACACACGTCCCCCTCCTCTGGTCACCCAGGTATCGGTCGTACAGTGCGCTGCCTGACCGGAAAGTACTAGTGGCCTACCTTGGCTAAGGACGTGAGGGTGTATGTCTCCTCCTGCTCGGTGTGCGCCCAGAGTAAGGCACCTAGGCACCTCCCAGCAGGTAAGTTACAGCCTTTATCAGTTCCACAACGGCCATGGTCCCACTTGAGTATTGATTTCCTTACTGATCTTCCCCTCTCTCAAGGTAACACCACCATCCTGGTCGTTGTGGACCGCTTTTCCAAAGCCTGCTGCCTCCTTCCTCTGCCCGGTCTCCCCACGGCCCGGCAGACTGCGGAGGCCCTGTTTACACACGTCTTCCGGCACTACGGGGTACCAGAGGACAAAGTGTCTGACCGGGGTCCCCAATTCACATCCAAGGTCTGGAAGGCGTTCATGGAACGTCTGTGGGGTCTCGGTCAGCCTGACCTCTGGTTTTCACCCCGATTCTAATGGGCAGGTGGAACGGGTGAATCAGGATGTGGGTAGGTTCCTGCAGTCTTACTGCCAGGACCGCCGGGGGAGTAGACGGTGTTCTTGCCATGGGCCGAATATGCCCAGAACTCTCTCCGTCACTCCTCCACTAACCTAACGCCATTCCAATGTGTTTTAGGTTATCAACCAGTTCTGGCACCGTGGCAACAGAGCCAGACCGAGGCTCCTGCGGTGGATGACTGGTTTCAGCGTGCGGAGGAGACGTGGAACGCTGCTAACGTCCACCTCAGGCCAAAGAGGAAAAAGGGGGTGAAGAAAGGAGGTGGGAGGGGAGAGGCTGGTGTGGTCAAAGGCACCAAGGAACCTTTACCTGGTGCTGGGGGGAGGCCCCGACTAGAGAGAAAGGGCAGGGGGTCAGGAGATGGAGATGAGGAGGAGGAGGAAGGTGAGTCTGAGGAAGAGGACGATGAGGAGGCTTTCTTTTCAGACTCCTCCTCAGGCAAAGGGGTCAAAGTACACGGTGAGGGAACTGTCAAGGTTCCTGAATGAGATTAAAGAGAAAAAAGTTACCCTTTAAGCTTTTTCTTGCAATCCGGGAGAATTTGTAAGATCAGTAAAACACTATGAAAAATGAGGGGCATGGTGTCCTCTCACACAGGAAACATTTTAGGTTGAGGAAGTGGATCACAACCCTTTTTGAGCTTTGCTATTGGTATCTTTCTTTGCTGGCTTTTCTCCCACTTCTTATGGAGACTCTTCGGGTAGGCTCGCTTAATATAAATGGTGCCAGAGATGCGGGAAAGAGGAGTCTGTTGGGTGAATATGTAAAACAAAAAAAGAAGTACAGCTGTTGTTTCTGCAGGAGAGCATAGTGATGTGGTGAATGAAGTCAATTGGGGGCTCTGCTGGAAAGGGGCAAGTGTGCTGAGCCATGGAACAAATGTTAGTGCAGGGGTGGCGGTCTTTTTTGCACCGGGTCTGGACGTAAACATTTGCTCCTCAAAGGAGGTGTGTAGGGGTAGACTGCTTGTTGTAAAAGCAGAAATTAACAACAGGGGTTTTGTCCTTATACAGTTGCTTGCATAAGTATTCACCCCCCTTTGTTTTCTTATTTTGTTGTCTTACAACCTGGAATTAAAATGGATTTTGGGGGGGTTTGTATAATTTGATATACATGACATGCCTACCACTTTGAAGATGCAAAATATTTTTTATTGAGAAACAAACAAGAAATAAGACAAAACTGAAAACTTGAGCGTGCATAACTATTCACCCCCCCAAAGTCAATACTTTGTAGAGCCACCTTTTGCAGCAATTACAGCTGCAAGTCTCTTTGGGTATGAAAGCTTGGCACATATAGCCACTGGGATTTTTGCCCATTCTTCAAGGCAAAACTGCTCCAGCGCCTTCAAGTTGGATGGGTTCCGCTGGAGTACAGCAATCTTTAAGTCATACCACAGATTCTCAATTGGATTGAGGTCTGGGCTTTGACTAGGCCATTCCAAGACATTTAAATGTTTCCCCTTAAACCACTCTAGTGTTGCTTTAGCTGCATGCTTAGGGTCATTGTCATGCTGGAAGGTGAACCCCCGTCCCAGTCTCAAATCTCTGGAAGACTGAAACAGGTTTCCCTCAAGAATTTCCCTGTATTTAGGGCCATCCATCATTCCTTAAATTCTGACCTGTTTCCCAGTCCCTGCCGATGAAAAACATCCCCACAGCATGATGCTCTTCTCGGGGTGATGAGAGGTGTTGGGTTTGCGCCAGACATAGCATTTTCCTTGTTGACCAAAAAACTCAATTTTTGTCTCATCTGACCAGAGTACCTTCTTCCATATGTTTGGGGAGTCTCCCACATGGCTTTTGGCGAACACCAAACGCGTTTAATTATTTTTTTCTTTAAGCAATGGCTTTTTTCTGGCCACTCTTCCGTAAAGCCCAGCTCTGTGGAGTGTACGGCTTGAAGTGGTCCTATGGACAGATACTCCAATCTCCGCTGTGGAGCTTTGCAGCTCCTTCAGGGTTATCTTTGGTCTCTTTGTTGCCTCTCTGATTAATGCCCTCCTTGCCTGGTCTGTGAGTTTTGGTGGGCGGCCCTCTCTTGGCAGGTTTGTTGTGGTTAATATTCAATTTTTTAATAATGGATTTAATGGTGCTCTGTGGGATGTTCAAAGTTTCAGATATTTTTTTATAACCCAACCATGATCTGTACTTCTCCACAACTTTGTCCCTGTTTGCAGAGCTCCTTGGTCTTCATGGTGCCGCTTGCTTGGTGGTGCCCCTTGCTTAGTGGTGTTGCAGACTCTGGGGTCTTTCAGAACAGGTGTATATGTACTGAGATCATGTGACAGATCATGTGACACTTAGATTGCACACAGGTGGACTTTATTTAACTAATTATGTGACTTCTGAATGTAATTGGTTGCACCAGATCTTATTTAGGGGCTTCATAGCAAAGGGGGTGAATACATATGCACGCACCACTTTTCCGTTATTTATTTTGTAGAATTGTTTTAAACAAGTAAATTTTTATTTCACTTCACCAATTTGGACTATTTTGTGTATGTCCATTACATGAAATCCAAATAAAAATCCATTTAAATTACAGGTTGTAATGCAACAAAATAGGGAAAACGCCAAGGGAGATGAATATATAATAATAAATAATTAGTCATTTAGCAGACGCTCTTATCCAGAGCGACTTACAGGAGCAATTAGGGTTAAGTGCCTTGCTCAAGGGCACCGACAGATTTTTCACCTAATCGGCTCGGGGATTAGAACCAGCAACCTTTCGGTTACTGGCACAACGCTCTTACCCACTAAGCTACCTGCCGCCCTACTTTTGCAAGGCACTGTAAATGTATATGCGCCTAACACAGGGAGAGAGAGGGGGCATCTGTTTGGGTGTCTTAGACAGGAACTCTCACAGGTAGTGCCTGAGGAGATGCTGGTGGTCGGCGGGGACTAGAACTGTACGATGGATTTTACGAAATACAGAAATGGGGAGGAGCCTCATTCAGGCTCAGTGGGGGTGTTAAGGGACATTATTAATCAGTTTGACCTAGTGGATGTTTGGAGAACTAGACATCCCAAAACAAGACAGTATACATGGGTGAAGGTCTTTGGGGCTAAGGTGAGTGCAGCCCGACTCGATCGGTCTTACATGTCCAGGAATCAGAGCATTAGGCTGTTGGGTGCTACCATTCTCCCGGTGGGTTTTTTGGATCACCACATAACCATGGCTCAGCTGTTTATTTAACCAGGGCCTCGGCAGGCATCCTATTAGCAGTTTAATATAAAGCTCTTACAAGATGCCACTTTTTTCTCAGGTTTCTAGACTTTTTGGGAAAGGTGGGGGCAGCGAAGAGAGGAGTATGAGTCTCTGAGTCAATGGTGGGATGTGGGAAAAGTCCAAATTCGGCTTTTCTGTCAACAGTAAACAGCTCTCTCATGCTCAGAGGCTAGGAGAGTATTGGGGAACTTGAGCGTTGTATCAGTGAATTGGAGGTAGAGCTGGTGGGGCAAGGCAATGTAGGCCTCCAGTCTAATTTACCTGAATTACGTAGGGACCTGGGCAGTTTTTTCCAGGTTAAAGCAAAGGGAGCACTTGTAAAAGCTAGGTTCTCCATGTTCAAGGAGATGGATGCTCCCAGCTCCTTCTTCTTTGATTTGGAAAAACAGAGCGGTGAAGCCCAGGGTATGCATTGTCTACAGCTGTCGGATGGGTGGGTGACCTCAGGGGTGGGGGAGATGCGGGAGCGGACTGTGGAGTTTTATACTGAGTTTTATAGGGCAGAATTGTGTGATCCTAGGTGTGCTCAGGTTTTGTTTGCAGAACTCCCTAAGCTCTCTCTGGCACAGAGGAATGAAATGGACATTCCCTTGTTGTCCCATGAACTGGCAGAGGCCATAACTCAGATGTCCCCCGGTGTGCACCGGGGGTCGATGGACTCCCAGTGGAGTTTTATAAAACATTCTGGGGAATAATTGATCTGGACTTCTTTTGCGTGTTTAGCATTCCGTTTTAAGATTGATGGATTTGATTATGTCTTCTACGCATCTACTGAATCAATTAAATGTTTTGGCTGTGGAAGAGAGGGGCATTTGGTATGTTACTGTCCCGAGAACGAGCGAGCAGAGCCCAGTAGCAGCTCTAGTGCTGGTGCAGCTAATGCACCACCGCGAAGGGATGAACATTCTAAGGGTGCAGGGGAAGGGAGAAGGTGGGCAGATGTGGTTGGGAAAGTAGGAAAGGAAAGCAGTGTGGCTACGGGGGCAATTGTGGTAGATCAGAACAAAGAGGGAGGGGAAACAAGCAGTGAGATTGCAACTGCGGTCGCTGAGGTGGTGCTGGAAAATGAAATTGGACGTTGTATTATCTGAACATTTATAGCTCTGGCTGAGGTTTTCATATTGTTGGTTAAATGAACTCTACTTTGCTTTGCTGAAACATCTGGAAAGTATTACTATAGGGGCCCCCTAAGACAGAGGACATTAGGATATGTGGAAGCCAGGGATTGGTCTATTCAAAACACGTTACATAGGATATATACCATGTTTGAACAAAGGAAGGAGAGAGTGATCATATTTGAGATTGGGTTTGTTGCTCTCCAGATTCTGCAGAAGTCTGTAAATTGATGCTGAAATCTTTGATATAATAAACCTTTATAATCAAAGTACAGTGTCAGCGGATTTCTTATCAACACAACATTGCAGCATCGTTGTTCGGCCACCACAGAAATTGGCGACGAGGATTTTGGGACGTGTTGCGTCTGTTTCAGCGTTGCATCATGGCTCCGAGCTGACTCTCGCTCCAGAGTCCGGCAGATAAGGGTGAGCTTTCTCACAACTTTGGGCGCTGGTCAGTTCGTGTGACTGTGTGTGCGTTGGGGGGACGCACCGTGAGCAACCTGTGTGCTGTTATTGCTGTGTGATGAGATTCCATTCTAAATTTCTAAATTTGTTTGCGTTGGAAACAACACAAACAGGGGGGAGTGTGTACAGTGAGGGAAAAAAGTATTTGAACCCCTGCTGATTTTGTACGTTTGTCCACTGACAAAGACATGATCAGTCTATAATTTTAATGGTAGGTTTATTTGAACAGTGAGAGACAGAATAACAACAACAAAATCCAGAAAAACGCATGTCAAAAATGTTATAAATTGATTTGCATTTTTATGAGGGAAATAAGTATTTGACCCCCTCTCAATCAGAAAGATTTCTGGCTCCCAGGTGTCTTTTATACAGGTAACGAGCTGAGATTAGGAGCACACTCTTAAAGGGAGTACTCCTAATCTCAGTTTGTTACCTGTATAAAAGACACCTGTCCACAGAAGCAATCAATCAATCAGATTCCAAACTCTCCACCATGGCCAAGACTAAAGAGCTCTCCAAGGATGTCAGGGACAAGATTGTAGACCTACACAAGGCTGGAATGGGCTACAAGACCATCGCCAAGCAGCTTGGTGAGAAGGTGACAACAGTTGGTGCGATTATTCGCAAATGGAAGAAACACAAAAGCACTGTCAATCTCCCTCGGCCTGGGGCTCCATGCAAGATCTCACCTCGTGGAGTTGCATTGATCATGAGAACGGTGAGGAATCAGCCCAGAACTACACGGGAGGATCTTGTCAATGATCTCAAGGCATCTGGGACCATAGTCACCAAGAAAACAATTGGTAACACACTACGCTGTGAAGGACTGAAATCCTGCAGCGCCCGCAAGGTCCCCCTGCTCAAGAAAGCACATATACAGGCCTGTCTGAAGTTTGCCAATGAACATCTGAATGATTCAGAGGAGAACTGGGTGAAAAGTGTTGTCGTCAGATGAGACCAAAATCGAGCTCTTTGCCATCAACTCAACTCAACTCGCTGTGTTTGGAGGAGGAGGAATGCTGCCTATGACCTCAAGAACACCATCCCCACCGTCAAACTTTGAGGTGGAAACATTATGCTTTTGGGGTGTTTTTCTGCTAAGGGGACAGGACAACTTCACTGCATCAAAGGGACGATGGAAGGGGCCATGTACTGTCAAATCTTGGGTAAGAACCTCCTTCCCTCAGCCAGGGTGTTGAAAATGGGTTGTGGATGTGTATTCCAGCATGACAATGATCCAAAACACACGGCCAAGGCAACAAAGGAGTGGCTCAAGAAGAAGCACATTAAGGTCCTGAAGTGGCCTGGCCAGTCTCCAGACCTTAATCCCATAGAAAATCTGTGGAGGGAGCTGAAGGTTCGAGTTGCCAAACGTCAGCCTCGAAACCTTAATGACTTGGAGAAGATCTGCAAAGAGGAGTTGGACAAAATCCCTCCTGAGATGTGTGCAAACCTGGTGGTCAACTACAAGAAACCTCTGACCTCTGTGATTGCCAACAAGGGTTTTGCCACCAAGTACTAAGTCATGTTTTGCAGAGGGATCAAATACTTATTTCCCTCATTAAAATGCAAATCAATTCATAACATTTTTGACATGCGTTTTTCTGGATTTTTTTGTTGTTATTCTGTCTCTCACTGTTCAAATAAACCTACCATTAAAATTATAGACTGATCATGTTTTTGTCAGTGGGCAAACGTACAAAATCAACAGGGGATCAAATACTTTTGTCCCTCACTGTATGGGATTGAGAAGGTACGTCAATTTCTGAATTTGACAAAAGGGAAGAAATATATGCAGGATTATAATGTAATAGATTTGTTTTCCTGAAAGTGAATTGTTTATTGAATCAGCAAAGTTTTTGATGTAAAAAATAACGGGGGGAGGTTTGACAAGCCCTGAAATTGCTAGACTCAAGAAAGTGGTCACGAGAGTGATAAGTGATGTAAATTCTAAAGGAAATGAAAGAGTTCAGTCGCAGCCTTAACTCTGTAAAGAGATGTGGTTTCTGTGTCGTCCTCTGTATTTTTTAAAAGTTTCTTCTTTAAACGTAAATGGGGCGAGAGACGTTAAAAAAAAGAGCCATGGTGTATGAGTTAATTAGGGGAAAGGGAAGTGACATAAGTTTTCTACAAGAAACGCATAGTAATGTGGAAAATGAAGTTATGTGGCAACAGGAGTGGGGGGACAGTGGTGTGTAGTCATAACAACTCAAAAAGTGGGGGTGTGGCCATCTTGTTCTCAAAAGGGTTTTTGCCTTTGTCATATGAGGTTGAAGAGGTAGTTGAGGGGAGGTTATTAAAAGTTAGAGCGAGGTATGAAAACATCACTATGTGTCTGATAAATGTATATGCCCCAGGTCTGTAAATCAAGTGTTATAACCCCAGTGGGATTTTCTGATCATTGTTTAATAACAGAGGTGGTGTTCATTAACGCTGTAAAACCCAGAAGCGCATACTGGCATTTTAATATTCCTTTATTGAGTGATGCTCACTTAAGGAAATGTTTTAGTTTTCTCTGGGAGAGGTGGAGGTCTCAAAAGGCCAGTTTTGTATCCCTTCAACAGTGGTGGGATATAAGGAAAATCCAGATTCAACAATTCTGTAATCAATACACGAGGAATGTCACCAACGACATCACCAGATAAATGAAAGCCCTAGAGTTTGAAATAGTGGAACTCCTGACGTTGGTTGAGACCACAGGAGATCGAGGCCATACTCAGGCCCTCAAGAGGAAAAAAAACTGCATTGGCAGACCTGCTGGGTATCAGAGCACATGGGGCATTGGTGAGAAATACGTTTCAGGGAATCTCTGAAATGGATGCCCCATCCAAATCTTTCTTTGGTCTAGAGAAAAAGAATGGACAAAGAATAATTATTAATTTCCTCAAATCAGCTGTTGGACAGGAGCTCACTAGGCTTAGTGAAATTAGAAAGAGGGCAGTAGAGTTCTATGCTGAGCTTGTCACGCTCTGGCTCCGGGACTTTGTATTTTGAGCCAGGGTGTGTTCGTTTTGGTTGTGTTTTGTTTGGTTGGGTTGTCATTGGTTGTGTTTTCCTTGTTTGGTCAAATGACTCCCAATCGGAGGTAACGAGTGTCAGCTGTCGGCTCGTTATCTCTGATTGGGAGCCATATTTAAACTGTCTGTGTTCACCTTGTGTTTGTGGGTTTTTGTTCCATGTTCTGTCAGTGTTACAGAGGACTTCACGTATCGTTCTTTATTTGTTGTTTTGTTCCAGGCTTTAATTAAATAAAGTCATGTTCGCTCAACGCGCTGCGCTTTGGTCTACTCATTCGTCAGACGGTCGTGACAGAAAAACCCACCAAGACCAGACCAAGCAGCGTGTCCAGGAGCCATCGCTAATAGATCTCCGTGGCAGCTTCGACTGGGTCAAGCCCATTGAGGAGCTGAGTAACGAGGGTTGGAGACAGAGGAGCGAGAGGTGGGCGAGAATGTTGGAGGCCTGGTCCACGGGGAGGAGAGACCCCCAGAACATTTTTAGGGGGGGGCTCACGACGTCGGGGCAGCAGGAGGACGCTATGGAGCGGTCCAGCGGGGTTGCAGAGGAGGCCGCCAGGTTACGGGGGCCACTGGTAGAAGAGGGGATGGAAGGTGTAGAGGCACGGCGAGAGGTACTGGCGTGTGTTGCCAGTCCGGTCCGGCCCGTTCCAGATCCCGGTGTAGAGCCAGTGGTGTGTGTCCCCAGTACGGTCCGGTCTATTCCTGCTCCCCGCACCAAACCTACGGTGTGCGTCGACAGCCCAGCCCGGCCCGTTCCTGCGCTCCGCACCGAGTCTGTGGTGCGCGTCGCCAGCCCAGCCCGGCCTGTTCCTGCTCCACGCACAAAGCCTTCGGTGTGCGTCGCCAGCCCAGCCCGGCCTGTCCCTGCTCCACGCACAAAGCCTACGGTGTGCGTCGCCAGCCCAGCCCGGCCTGTTCCTGCTCCACGCACAAAGCCTACGGTGTGCGTCGCCAGCCCAGCCCGGCCTGTTCCTGCTCCACGCACAAAGCCTACGGTGTGCGTCGCCCAGCCCAGCCCGGCCATTACGGGGGGATTGAAGTAGGGTGGTGGTCAAGCCCGGAGCCGGAGCCGCCTCCGAGGAGCAACACCCACCCAGCCCTCCCCTATTTGGGGTTTTGAGGCGCGGTCGCAGTCCGCGCCTTTAGGGGGGGGTACTGTCACGCTCTGGCTCCGGGACTTTGTATTTTGAGCCAGGGTGTGTTCGTTTTGGTTGTGTTTTGTTAGGTTGGGTTGTCATTGGTTGTGTTTTCCTTGTTTGGTCAAATGACTCCCAATCGGAGGTAACGAGTGTCAGCTGTCGGCTCGTTATCTCTGATTGGGAGCCATATTTAAACTGTCTGTGTTCACCTTGTGTTTGTGGGTTTTTGTTCCATGTTCTGTCAGTGTTACAGAGGACTTCACGTATCGTTCTTTATTTGTTGTTTTGTTCCAGGCTTTAATTAAATAAAGTCATGTTCGCTCAACGCGCTGCGCTTTGGTCTACTCATTCGTCAGACGGTCGTGACAGAGCTCTACAAGTGTGAGTACAAAGAGGATAAAACAGTGACACAGCAGTTCATTGATGGGCTCCCACAGGTGGCTGCAGAAGCTCAGGTTGAGCTAGAGCAACAATTGTCTTTGCAGGAGCTATACACTGCATTAAAAGGCATGGAAAATGGAAGGGCACCAGGCATTGATGGGTTTCCCGTTGACTTTTTAAAGTCTTTTTGGGCTATGTTGGGAGAGGATTGGCTAGCAGTAGTTAATGATAGTTTGACCGGAGGGTTACTACCGATAAGCTGCAGAAGGGCTGTCCTCACCCTACTGCCCAAAAAGGGTGACCCTAGGGAGGTGAAGAACTGGAGGCCGGTGGGTTTATTGTGCACTGATTATAAGATCCTGTCAAAGGCTTTGTCCAACAGGCTGAGGGAGGTGATGGGGCAAATCATACATACGGACCAGTCCTGCTGTGTTCACGGCAGGCAGATAGGGGATAACATTTATTTGATTCAGGATTTTTTTGACGTCTCTAGGGCTATTGGGATGGATGCTGGTCTAATTTCAATTGATCAGGAAAAGGCATTTGACCGAGTTGAACATCAACATTTATGGCACACTTTTGAGGCGTTTGGTTTCAGCTCTGGTTTTATTGCCATGATAAGGGTGATATATGGTTACATTGAAAGTGTATTGAAAGTTAACGGTGGCTTGAGTGCTCCTTTTAAAGTGTATAGAGGTATTAGGCAGGGATGTTCTTTGTCAGGAATGTTATATGCCATTGCTATAGAGACACTACTAAATAGCATTAGAAGTCGCATTGAAGGGGTGTACCTTTCAGAGGATATTCCTCCTATTCGTCTCTCAGCCTATGCTGATGATGTAGTTATTTTTGTTAAAAATCAAGCGGAGGTGGATAGTTTGAGTCTAATGGTTGATCGTTTTAGGGGAATATCCTCTGCAAAGGTAAATTGGGAAAAAAGTTGTGCTTTACAGATTGGAGAATGGTCTGGAGGGATCATGGCTTTGCCAGGGGGGCTGGAATGGTGTAAGGGAGGTTTTAAGTATCTTGGAGTGTACCTAGGAGATGAGGGGACAAGGGAAAATAATTGGATTGGGGTGGTTGAAATGGTGGAAGGGAGGATGAGGAGATGGCGTTGGTTGCTATCTCGTATGTCATATAGGGGGCGCACTATTATAGTTAACAATGTGGTTGCCTCTGCACTGTGGCATCGGTTGTCAGTTTTAGAGCCACCATCTGGCCTTCTGGCTAAGATACAGGCGATTATTGTAGATTTATTTTGGGATAAATATAATTGGGTTCCACAAAGTGTTTTGTATTTGTCAAAAGAGGAGGGGGGACAAGGTCTTGTACATCTTGCTAGTAGGGCTGCTGCTTTCCGGTTTCAGTTTATTCAAAGGTTGCTTTATGGACCAGAAAATGTGGTTTGGAGTGGGGTGGCAGGTCTTGTATTACAGCAGGTCAGGGGATTAGGTTTAAAGAAGGCTTTATTTTTGGTGGATAGTAGCCAGATTTCTAGGGAGGGAGTACCTCCGTTTTACAGGGGCCTTCTTAGGGTTTGGAGCATAATGAAGGTGTCCAGACGCACTCCAGCGGAGTCAGTGCATTGGCTTTTGGAGGAACCTCTGGTGTATGGGGCAAGACTGGATTGTACAACTGCAGCTGTTCCACATTTCTCCAAGATTCTGGTGAAGGGAAAAATCATCACCCTAAAACAGTTAATGGCCATGGCTGGGCCAACCTTAATGGATGGAAGATGGGTGACTGAACATTTGGGGGTGAGGTCGGAAAGGATTGTCGGACAACTGCTGGGAAGCTGCAGGAAGGCTCTGTCAGCAGAAGAGTGGGGTATGCTTAATAGTCACAAGAAGAAGGTACAAGATGAAAACGTCTCATTTCCAAGACTAGGGATTACACCCAATATCCCAGAGTCAGAAAGAAAGGCGTTATTACTGGATTTGAGAGGGTTGGAAGAGGTGGGTTTGGATGAGGTGAATGGGAAAGACTTATATAGGGGGTGTGTCAAGGTGTTAAATAAAGATACATTGAAAAATAGAAAAGACACTCCTTGGAGGGTTAAATTGGGCATTGATGACAAGGTAAAGCCAGCATGGAGAGCACTGTACAAGCCTCTGTTATAAAAGGGTACTGGTGATATACAATGGAGGGTTTTGCATGGCATCATTGCAGTTAATACTTTTGTATCTGTTATGTTTTATGGAGTGTGAGAGGATAAAGCCTCTCTTGGATATGCTGGAGTCTTTGTTTAAAGCTGTAGGGGAGATTTTCAATAACAGTTTTTATTTTGGGGTTTCAATATAGTAAGCAACAGAAAAGAAAATGTAAACTGTTAGATTTTATTTTGGGACAAGCTAATATGTCAATTTTTCTGAGTAGGAAACATAAGATGTGTTTTTAAAGGATTAGTGAAAGCGAGAATAAAAGTGGATTTTGAGTTCTTCTCAGCTGTAAAAGATCTCCCATTGTTTGAGGAGAAGTGGGCTTACGAAGGAGCGATGTGTTTTGTGGAGGGGAAACTATTTTTTGTTGATGAAATGAGTTGAATGTATATATATGTTTTTTTGTACTTTTATTTAATGTATTTGTATGTTTTAATTTTTATTTAGGAATTACATTTGTTGTTTCATTTCTGAAAAGGCAGTGTGCCATTATTTGTGTTAACACTTGAGTATAAAATAAAGGTTTTATAAAAACTCAAACTCACTCTCTCGCTCTCTCTCTCTCTCCCCTTCCCCCTCCCCGTCTGTCTCTGGTTAACACTCTATAGAACACAGAGGTGTTAATTTCTCATCTGCATGGTTACACAACACACACACACACACACACACACACACACACACACATCCTGTCAGCCAACTTAAACTCTGACTAATAACAGGAGGTTGGTTAATCTGTAGAGCAACTCCACTGAACAAAAATAAAAACGCAACATTTTACTGAGTTACAGTTCATATAAGGAAATCAGTCAATTGAAATAAATTCATTAGGCCCTAATCTATGGATTTCACATGACTGGGAATACAGATATGCATTTGTTGGTCACAGATACCTTTAAAAAAATGAAGGGTTGTGGATCAGAAAACCAGTCAGTATCTGGTGTGACCACAATTTGCCTGATGCAGCACGACACATCTCCTGTTGATTGTGGCCTGTGGATACTCCTCTTAGATGGCTGTGCGAAGTTGCTGGATATTGGCGGGAACTGGAACACGCTGTCGTTCATGTCGATCCAGAGCATCTCAAACATGCTCAATGCTCAACATGAGGTGATGGCAACGGATGAAGTTAATCTGGCCAAATGTGAGTTTGCTAAAGCAAGTGTCACTTATCTCGGCAAAGTGGTCAGTCAGGGTGTGGTTCGCCCAGTGCATGCCAAAGTTGAAGCTGTTGAGCAGTGTCCGCCTCCCATGACTAAGAAGGAGCTTATGCGCTTTCTCGGTATGGTTGGTTATTATCGAAGATTCTGTAAGAACTTTTCCTCAGTGGTAGCACCCCTGACCGACTTGCTTAAGGCTCAGGTGAAGTATATTTTGTCGGACAGACGTCAAACTGCGTTCGAGAATGTAAAGACACTATTGTGTTCTTCCCCAGTGCTTGTTGCCCCTCGTTTGAATGATCCGTTCATACTCCATGTAGATGCTAGTAATGTAGGTCTTGGTGCTGTTCTGTTGCAGGCAGATGTCCAGGGGGTGGGCCGTCCAATTAGTTACTTCTCTAAGAAGTTTAACTCGTACCAGCTCAATTATTCTGTGGTACAGAAGGAAGCGCTTGCGCTTCTTTAGGCTCTCCAACATTTTTATGTGGAAGTTGGTTCAGGTGGCACCTCTCTCGTGGTGTACACAGATCATAATCCTCGGACGTTTCTGCAGTCCTTCCAGAACCCAAATCAGAGGCTTATGAGGTGGGCACTGTTTTTGCAGCCGCACAATTTTGACATTCGCCATATTAAGGGCAAAGAAACGTCCTTGCCGATGCCTTGTCCCGCGCCCCCATGCCGTAGTTTTTTGTTATTGTTTTGGATAACTTGCCTGTCCTCTCCTGTCTCCCTCTTTCTTCCCCGGTTCTGTCTCTCTTTCTCTCCCTCTTAAAGTGTTCCTTAGGATCCCAGGTTGCTGAGGTGGTAGAGCGAGGGGCAGCCTGGAGGGCAGAGGTGGGTCAGGGGGTATAGGTGGGTGTTTCTTTTTTTGCTTAGTAATAAGTGGCGCAATATGGCATTCGTTTTTTAGTGTTTTGGTTGTTTCTGTTTTTGTTTCAGGTTTGTGGTGGAACCCCATTCTTAAGGGGGGACGGGGACGTCCCTCCCACTCTGTCTGCTGGGATCTCCTGTTTCGTAGTCTGCTTGTTGCAGGAGGCCAGTCTGCAGAGCTGGGAGGATCGTCAGCTGATGTGGCGCACATGGGCAGGCTTGGCCTGCAGGCTATAAAGGGTGGCCACATCAGCCAACACTGTCTTCCCTGACTGGCAGGCTGGCTTCCACCACCTTTTAGTCTTTAGTCTGTTTTCACCAAACAACACCCTCTCCATTCATCCACACACTGCATACACTACTGATCCTACAGACATTCACAGCTTATGTTACATTTTTGTATTTATTATTATTATTATACATTTATTCATTTTTACATTTAAGTTATGCGTGGTCTCTCTTTGTTGTTACAAACAATGAGCCAGGTCGTAACAGGCATGACAATGGGCCTCAGGATATCGTCACGGTATCTCTGTGCATTCACATTTCCATAGATAAAATGCAATTGTGTTCATTGTCCATAGCTTATGCCTGCCCATACCATAACCCCACTGCCACCATGGGGCACTCTGTTCACCACGTCTGCCATGTACAGTAGAAACTGGGATCCATCTGTGAAGAGCACACTTCTCCAGTGTTCCAGTGGCCATTGAAGGTGAGCATTTGCCCACTGAAGTCAGTTACGACGCCGAACTGCAGTCAGGTCAAGACCCTGAGCACACAGATGAGCTTCCCTGAGACGGTGTCTGACAGTTTGTGCAGAAATTCTTCGGTTATGCAAACCCACAGTTTCATCAGCTGTCCGGTGGCTGGTCTCAGACAATCCCGCATGTGACATTTCTATATTTTAGTCATTTTAGCAGACGCTCTTATCCAGAGCGACTTACAGTTAGTGAGTGCATACATACTTTTTTTTCATACTGGCCCCCCGTGGGAATCAAACCCACAACCCTGGCATTGCAAGCGCCATGCTCTACCAACTGAGCTACACGGGACCTTAGCCAGATGTGGAGGTCCTTGGCTGGCATGGTTACACATGGTCTGCGATTGTAAGGCCGGATGGACGTACTGTCAAATTCTCTAAAATGACGTTGGTAGAGAAATTAACATTACATTCTCTGGCAGCAGCTCTGGTGGATATTCCTGCAGTCAGCATTCAAATTGCACACTCCCTCAAATCAGTGGCATAGTGTTGTGTGATTTAACTTCACATTTTAGAGTGGCCTTTTATTGTCCCCAGCACAAGGTGCAGCTGTGTAATGATCATGCTGTTTAATCAGCTTCTTGATATGCCACAGGTGGATGGATTATCTTGGCAAAGGAGAAATGCTCACTAACAGGGATGTAAACAAATATGTGCACAACATTAGAGAGAAATAAGCTTTTTGTGCACATGGAACTATTCTGGGATCTTTTATTTCAGCTCATGAAACATGTAACCATGACAGACAAAAATTATATAAGTCATATACGATTTCATCCGTGTTTATGTGTCTGAGTAAGAAGACTAATGATAGTGCATAAGTAAAGGCTGCATACCCTGTAGCTTTCCAGGATCAGGGTTGGCCACACCTGGTCTGCCAGCATAAAACCCAATGCAATACAAAGGTCAAGGTTGCGACTTTTCATGTGTCATTGGGATGGGGTCACCATGATGTCATCACCCTAAACCCCACCCTAAAGTCAACTGACAAAAGAAAAAGTAGGGGCACTCAATCTTGGACATAAAGGACAAAATCCCCTTATCTTCCACCTACTACAGTATGTTTCATTAGTAAAGCCTTCATCACAGCATGTTTAGCTCAGTCATTAGGCCATACCTTAAAAACTCAATCTGCAGTTGCTACATATGTACCCATTGATTCTTGAAGAATATGACCTGTAAATCAACTGTCATATTGGCATTCTGATCTTCCGAACGGTCATTCTGGGAAAGACCCATGTCACATTTTTCCGGTCGGAATGCTGATGAAAGTGTTTCCTCTTGGTAAACAACCTGCAGTGACGCAGCAGAAATCCCCGGCAGCCTTTCATTCTTTCTGTCGTTCACAAATAAAGGAGAGGAGAAGAGAGGCATGACTGAACAGGAGATGCCACTTCTGCTTTTCAGGCCTTTAAATCCCCTCCACCCTGGTGAAGACTGACACTACAGACCTGACCCTGAGCTAAGCTGGGCAGCCTGCCAGAGAAGAGAGAGAATTCAATCATCTATTTATTAAACTTGTATTGTACCAGTTGAATCTGAGACCTACAGTAAAGATGGGGAGCTGTGGAACTCTGGTGAAGATCTGGACAGCAGCTATCGTCATAGCAGCGCTGATCTGGACAGGGACAGGTGAGGGGAAGGGAGTGTGTGTTAGGTGGTTAGAGGTGGAGGTACATGGTTTTTGAAGTGATTGCCAGGTCAAGATGATTTGTTTCTTTGAAAATATGTAAGTATGATGCTTACGAGGGATGCCGCCGAAACGCATCCGTTTGTTCTGACATCTGCTGCAAAAAACATAATTAAATAATGTTTCAGTGAGTGTGGGTTGTTCCTTTCTTCAAGTAGACCTATACTGTATGCCTTTTGAATCCAGCACGCAACAACTTTTTGTTACTACAGATATTTGAGCTGATCATGCCAATTTTTCTTTCTATTAAAATATGTAAGCATGTCATTAATTTAAACTATTCCCCCTCCTCAGTAGATGGAGAGAAGCTGGTGTCGTGCTGTAAGACAGTGACCAGGAGCGAGGTGACTGATCCAATCACAGGCTACTGGACTCAGGCCTATAACGCTCCCTGTGTACGGGCCGTCATGTAAGGAACAGATCTTTTAGTCTTTATTTCATTGAGGTTTTTCAAGTTTAGTCTCATATGTTGTCACAAAGTGCTTTACAGTATGTGGTGGCTATGTTGTGTCAAAGCCCCCAGACATGTTATGTCAAACCCCTTCAGTTTCAGTGTTAACGCTGAGTTTCTCCTGCAGCTTTGAGACGGAGAAGGGTCTGATCTGTTGTCACTATAAACAACCCTGGGTACGGCGCAAGATTCAACAGTTTGAGTAAGTTAACTATCATAAACGCAAGCTCACACGTGCACACACACAGAGAAAGAACAAAAGAGAAAAGGAAACTGATTGTGTAATTTCTTTTCTTTTCTAGAAAGGCCCGCTGGAGCTCAAAATCTCCCTCTCTCTCCTCCTTTCCCCCCTCTCTCACCAACACCCCTACCACTTCCTCTCCTCCTTCAGTCAACTCTTCTCCCCCCTCTCTCACTTCCACCCTTACGTCTTTACCCTCCTCTCCTCCCTCTCTCTCCTCCTCTTCCATCTCTCTCACCTCCACCTCTACCTCTACCTCCCTACCCTCCTCTCCTCCCTCTCTCTCCTCCTCTCCTCTGTCTGTTTCCTCCTCTCTTCACTCGCTCTTCTCCTCTCTTTTCCTTGCTTCCCCCTCTTCTCCCTCCGTAACTTCCTCTCACCCCTCTCTGTCCCCCTCTCCCTCCTATCTCCTCTCCTCTCTTTTCCCTGCCTCCTCCTCTCCTCCCTCTCTCTCTTCCTCTCCTCCATCTCTTTCCTTCTCCCCTCATCGGGAATCAATCGAGAATGCCTTAACTCAGCAGTCAACAGTCAACCAATAGAATCATTGCCAATGGCTGAAGTTCCACTGAAGTTCCACGTCTTCATATCTAACATCTAACAGACTTCCAATATGCATATTACATTCAGATGTAATATCTGACTAGTTATTATTTAATTCAGTTGTCATCATTATTAGAGTTATTTATGAAATATCTTCAAGGCCAGTGTTTCGTGTATTTATTTATTCATTTCTTCAAGTAGTTATGTTGACTTTTAATAATTCATCATGCCAATGAGTTCTTAATGTTATTTAACACATTTATTTATTAAGTACTTATACATTTAATTTGTTTCTTTTTGATCAATCAATGTTGTTTTAAAACATGTTTGTAAGAGCAATTTCCTTATCTACTTATTTATTCAACAGTAATGAGTTGTAAACATCAGGAAATCAATGAATCTTTGGGGAAAATGAAACTGAAAATAAAATGTTGGAAATATTATTTTAAGTTTTCAGTCTGACTGTTTTGATGTCAAGGTGCAGACAGAAAAAAACACCAAGCATTTTCAGCATCAGCGTTTCACACCTTTTGGTGTGTGTGCGTGTGTGTGTGTACCCTTTATTAAACCATCATTCTCCGAAATACTGTTGCAGGGGTTGGGTTGGGGTGTTGGTGGTTTGTTAAGGGGCAAAAAGAAGACAGAGAAGGAGAGGGGGGGCGGAGGTGTGAATATAGCATTACGAGTACTGACCACATTGCACCATAACACACACACAAACAAACAGTGCAAGGTGGGAGTTTCCACTAGTACGGTAGGTGTAACCCACCGTCAGACACAAAACCCCTGACACTTCCACCGCCTGTCACAGACTCATCGCCACGGTTACCAGACCAATCAGTACGACCTCCGACCCGTCTCCGTAGTTTAGTGCCTAGCAGAGTCTCTCCCTGTGTGTGTTGGTCTGTCCGTCAGTCAGTCAATCAGTCTGTCCGTCAGTCAGTCAGTCTGTCAGTCAGTCATTTATTCATTAAGTCAGTCAGTCTGTCAGTCAGTCATTTATTCATTAATTCAGTCAGTCAGTCAGCCATTCATTCATTCAGTTACTCAGTCAGTCAGTCAGTCAGTCAATATGTCCATGTTCCAGTCCAGGACCCTCTCTCTGGCCTTCCTGATCACCATGTGTGTGTACCTCGCCACTGTGTCTGCCAACTGTGAGTACTGATTCACTGATTGATTGCTGTAGTGAATGATTGAAAACTACAACTATATTGTTTATATTCTAGAACTATATATGAATATACAGTATATGCTATATACTATATTCACACACACATTAAAATGCAGAACATTTTATAACGCGTTTACAGTTACCATTGAGTTCATGTAATCAAAAGCTTTTCGATAGTCCTTCTACAACTCAGACACATCTTGGACCCAGAGTGGTCCATGAACCATAGTTATATGTACTTTTTAAATACGTTTGAACTGTTTAGTTTGACATGTTTGCTGGTAACGTAACTGATTGCAGTTTTTTTGTGCATTTGGAAAGTATTCAGACCCCTTGACTTTTTCCACATTTTGTTACGTTAAAGCCTTATTCTAAAATGGATAAAATAATTTTTTTCCCTCATCAATCTGCACACAATACCCCATAATGACAAAGTGAAAACAGGCTTTTAGAAATATTTGCACATTTATTAGAAAGAAAAAACAGAAATACCTTATTTACATAAGTATTCAGACCCTTTGTTATGTGACTCGAAATTGAGCTCAGGTGCATCCTGTGTCCATTGATCATCCTTGAGATGTTTCTACAACTTGATTGGAGTCCACCTGAAGTAAATTCAAATGATTGGACATGATTTGGAAAGGCACACACCTGTCTATATAAGGTCCCACAGTTGACAGTGCATTTCAGAGCAAAAACCAAGCCATGAGGTCGAAGGAATTGTCCGTAGAGCTCCGACACAGGATTGTGTCGAGGCACAGATCTGGGGAAGGGTACCAAAAAATGTCTGCAGCATTGAAGGTCCCCAAGACCACGGTGGCCTCCATCATTCTTAAAAATGGAAGAAGTTTGGAACCACCAAGACTCTTCCTAGAGCTGGCTGCCCGGCCAAACTGAGCAATCGGGGGAGAAGGCCCTTGGTCAGGGAGGTGACCAAAAACCCAATGGTCATTCTGACAGAGCTACAGAGTTCCTCTGTGGAGATGGGAGAACCTTCCAGAAAGACAACCATCCCTGCAGCACTCCACCAATCAGGCCTTTATGGTAGAGTGGCCAGACGGAAGCCACTCCTCAGTAAAAGGCACATGACTGCGACGCTCCACATCCAACCTGAGAGCTTGACAGGATCTGCAGAGAAGAATGGGAGAAACTCCCCAAATACAGGTGTGCCAAGCTTGTAGCGTCACACCCAAGAAGTCTCGAGGCTGTAACCGCTGCCAAAGGTGCTTCAACAAATGATTGAGTAAAGGGTCTGAATACTTATGTATTTTTAATACATTTGCTAAAATGTCTGAAAACCGTTTTTTGCTTTGTCATTACGGAGTATTGTGTGTAGATTGATGAGGGGGAGAAAAAAAACAATTTAATCCATTTTAGAATAAGGTTGTAACGTAACAAAATGTGGAAAACGTCAAGGGGTCTGAAGACTTTCCCAATGCACTGTACCTGATGACATGTCATTAGTTGCTCCCCAACCCTGTGCATGCACAAGCACAAGCACACAGACATAGGTTGGTTGATTTTGACAGCCCTCTGACACATCTGAGGTGGGACAGGCCACATGTCTTAATAGTTTCCTGTCAGTCTCTCACCATTTTTTTTGATGGTTAGTTTAGAGATCTTACAATCTTTTATTTCTGTTTTTTCTCTCTCTCTCTCACTTCCTTACTCTCTCACTTCCTTCCTCCTCCTTTTCTCTCTCAGATCGTCGGCCCAGTAAGGTGACCACAAATTGCTGCACAAGTGTGTCTGACACTCCCATAAAATCTGACCTGAAAGGATACCGCATCCAAAACTCCATGCCACCCTGTGTTAATGCCATCATGTAAGTCTCGAACACACGAACACACACACACACACACATTAGTAGTAATAATCTCTGTGTTTTGTTTCAGCTTCTACACAGTGAAAGACGAGAAGATCTGCTCTGATCCCAAAGCAGCCTGGGTCGACAAGAAAAAGAAAGGTAAAGAGGACACACACACACACACACACACACACACACACACACACACACACATACACAGAGTCTAATCTCTATTTCTCTCTCTAGGTTTAAAAGTGATGAAAAAGTGAAGGAGCCATGCTTGACCGTGTCTGGAGCCTTCTGTACTGTCGATCTGCCTCCCCCTACAAGCCTTCTGTACTGTAGATCTGCCTCCCCCTACAAGCCTTCAAGCCCTTTCAACCATCATAGAATAGTTTTCAGCATGTTTTCTTTTTCTGTTATATTTTGATTAGTGTATCTTGTCATTAGGACCTAAACTTTGTTCTGTGTTAATGGATTGAATAATATATATGTTTTCAAAATATATTTCCTTAAAATACTTGTTATGACAGTCAGTCTGTTATTTTGACATATTTCCTGTTAGTTTGAAGAGAGTTAGTCTATTGTTGTGTTTATGTTGATCTAAAACCACTGGAAAGCATACAGGGGGTTGCTGTTCTGAAGTGATACAGTGTACAGTTTGTCTATGGGTTACTATAGCAGAGCTGAGAGGAGAAGTCTAACCTCATAGCACCATCTAGTGGCCAACTGGGGTCTAACCTCATAGCACCATCTAGCGGCCAACTGGGACCACACAGTGTGACTGAGGAGGACCACAGATGCGGTGCTCAGGAGTGGGTGAAAATGTTCCTGTTCTCATATTCTATTCTGAGTACAATGAGTGAGGATATGCTTTGTGTCACCTTTATACATGCACGTGCACGTACAGAGTGACCTGGCTGTAGAGAGAGCAGCGGGGGTCTGCAGATAGTAACAGTGTTTTAATACGTAATGGCTGCTCCTCCATGTATTATTAAAGTTCTAAAAACACACTGAGACCATTCAGAGAGAGAGATAGATGATCAAAGGTAGGGAGAAAAATTAAGCGAGAGTATGGAATAAAGAGAGGGGGAATACAATGGATAGGGGGCAGAGAGGAGAGGGGGTAGAGAGAGAGAGGAAGAGAGGGATGAATGGAGAGAAAGAGGGCGGTCAAGCAGTCTAATGTGTAAATAGGAGCGTGACGACCCAGAGTGCATTGTGTGTGTGTGTGTGTGTGTGTGTGAGCCAATAATAGATGTTGTTGCCTTCTCAACCCCTTAGCTCTTTAATGAAGCAGTGAAGCCCCTCAGACACACCTCCATTATCTAGAGAGTGAGAGAGAGAGCGATGGAGAGAGGGATGAGTGGAGGACAGGAGTGGCAGATGGTTCTTCTTGTTGAGGTTAACTAAAAAGCTGGAGGTAAAAGATGAAGATAAAGAGGAGAGTTAATCACAGGGCAAGGGGCGGCTATACAGTGTGACGGTTTAGGACAGAGAGGTACAGAGAACAGACCCTAGCAGCTCAGAACTGACACATGTATAAGTGTGTGTGTGTGAGAAAGATGGACACACACACTGTGAAACCAGGGCATCAGAACACTCCAGAGAACAACTGAGGCAGACTACAGGGCACCAGGTGTAGGTCAGTGTGTGTGTGTGTGTGTGTGTGTGTGTGTGTGTGTGTGTGTGTGTGTGTGTGTGTGTGTGTGTGTGTGTGTGTGTGTGTGTGTGTGTGTGTGTGTGTGTGTGTGTATGTGTATGTGTGTGTGTGTGTATGTGTGTGTGTGCAATACCTGGAATGCCAAACCCATTCCAGTGGAAAACAGAAATGTTCCAGGCTTCTGTCTCATAAACATAGGATATATGATGTTCTATATAGACCCTTTGTTAGCTTCTGAAGACACACACACACAAACACACACACACACACAAACACACAAACACACATTCACACGCAAACTCACAAACACACACGCACACGCAAACTTGCTCGCACACAAACACATTGTGGCAGTATTGACAGCTCCTCAAGAGTTCCACAGTATGGAATGAAACATCCAGCCTCTCCTGGCACTATGGTAAAAGTTAATCCGTTTATATAACAAGCAAATATCTCTGTCTTGAAATATCTCTATATCTGTTAGAAATGTTCCTCTTTTCAGTTTCACCTCAAATTGTATTGTTTGATTGACTGGTTGATTGAACCCAGATCTACTTCCGGGTCAAAGAAAGAGTTAGATCCAAGTCCGGGGTCACACAGCTGGAACTACTTTCGTGTCACAGTGAGGTGGTCTCTGTCTGCAGGATGGATTGGGCTCTGGAGTTCCGCAGGAAGTGGGTATAGTTATCAGTCCCGTTATGGCTGATTGACGCCCTGTGTAGACGGTAGTCCCTCCACATGTAGCGCTTCAACGACACCCTCCTCCACTTCAACTTCAGCTCCCCTTGGACCTGCACATATACACACACACACACACACACACACACACACACACACACACACACACACACACACACACACACACACACACACACACACACACACACACACACACACACACACACAGTCTTAGAGAGTATGGTTACAGAGAACATTTTGAGGTTAAATGTAATAGTACATTCAGCTGACTGACCTCAGTGTTGAGGAAGCAGTAGAGGATGGCTACCACCAGACCCTAGAGAACACACAGCATACGGCAACATCAACAGCTTCTATACACACTATACATGTCATATACTAATCACAACACGACGTGACACATATATAGATCCTAGACCTGGGTTAAACTGGATAGGGTTAGGGTTAGGGGGGTAAGGCTAAAGATTAGGGGTTAAGGTAGTGTTATACCTGGAAGGACCCCAGTACCAGGTCAAAGAGAATCTTGTATTCCTCCATCCTGTCGCTCTCTGTCTCCACCAGGTAGACAAACACCATGTAGTTGACTCCAAAGAGAGGAATCAACAGCAGGGTAGACTTAGCCAGACGCCTGCAACACACAGGTGTGTGTGAGAGAGTGTATATATATACACTCACTGGCCAGTTTATTAGTTACAACACCAGTTCACGAAAATGGATCGCTCCTACAGACAGTAAGTAATGTGCCGTGGCTGGCTATATAAAGCAGGCAGACAGGCATCGAGGCATTCAGTTACTGTTCGATTGAACGTTAGAATGGGCAAAACGAGTGACATAAGTGACTTTGAGCGTGGTGTGATCGGCGGTGCCAGGCATGCCAGATCCAGTATCTCAGAAATGGCTGCCCTTCTGGGCTTTTCACGCACGACAGTGTCTAGGGTGTCTAGCAGCAGTCCTGTGGGCGAAAAACTGCTTATTGACGAGAGAGGTCGAAGGAGAATTGCAAGAATCGTGCAAGCTAACAGACTGGCCACAAACAGACAAATAATGGCGCAGTACAACAGTGTTGTGCAGAACGGCATCTCGGAACGCACAACTCGTCGATCCTTGTCACAAATGGGCTATTGCAGCAGACGACCACACCGGGTTCCACTCCTATTAGCTAAAAACAAGAAGAAGCGGCTCC